>NW_027314837.1:0-227821 GCF_023375885.2 Dermacentor andersoni | reverse complement strand
AAGCACCATTTGCATGCACATATTGTGGTTTTGCAGAAAACTTCAATCTCGTCTACCAAAAGATGCATGTGCATGCTTAAAACGCGTTTTCGCACGAATCCGTGCGCGGGTGCTAAAAAGAGCAGCATCGGCATGCTTAGCACGTTGTTTGGTAGAACTCCACGTGCGCGTTGTGCGAAAAGCACCATTTGCATGCACATCTTGCGGTTTTGCAGAAAACTTCAATCTCGTCTACCAAAAGATGCATGTGCATGCTTAAAACGCGTTTTCGCACAAATCCGTGCGCGGGTGCTAAAAAAAAGCAGCATCGGCATGCTTAGCACGTTGTTTGGTAGAATCCACGTGGGCGTTCTGCGAAAAGCACCATTTGCATGCACATCTTGTGGTTTTGCAGAAAACTTCAATCTCGTCTACCAAAAGATGCATGTGCATGCTTAAAACGCGTTTTCGCACAAATCCGTGCGCGGGTGCTAAAAAGAGCAGCATCGGCATGCTTAGCACGTTGTTTGGTAGAAATCCTCCACGTGCGCGTTCTGCGAAAAGCACCATTTGCATGCACATCTTGCGGTTTTGCAGAAAACTTCAATCTCGTCTACCAAAAGATGCATGTGCATGCTTAAAACGCGTTTTCGCACAAATCCGTGCGCGGGTGCTAAAAAAAGCAGCATCGGCATGCTTAGCACGTTGTTTGGTAGAAATCCACGTGGGCGTTCTGCGAAAAGCACCATTTGCATGCACATCTTGTGGTTTTGCAGAAAACTTCAATCTCGTCTACCAAAAGATGCATGTGCATGCTTAAAACGCGTTTTCGCACGAACCCGTGCGCGGGTGCTAAAAAGAGCAGCATCGGCATGCTTAGCACGTTGTTTGGTAGAAATCCACGTGCGCGTTCTGCGAAAAGCACCATTTGCATGCACATCTTGTGGTTTTGCAGAAAACTTCAATCTCGTCCTACCAAAAGATGCATGTGCATGCTTAAACGCGTTTTCGCACGAATCCGTGCGCGGGTGCTAAAAAGAGCAGCATCGGCATGCTTAGCACGTTGTTTGGTAGAAATCCACGTGCGCGTTCTGCGAAAAGCACCATTTGCATGCACATCTTGTGGTTTTGCAGAAAACTTCAATCTCGTCTACCAAAAGATGCATGTGCATGCTTAAAACGCGTTTTCGCACGAATCCGTGCGCGGGTGCTAAAAAGAGCAGCATCGGCATGCTTAGCACGTCGTTGGTAGAAATCCACGTGCGCGTTCTGCCAAAAGCACCATTTGCATGCACATCTTGTGGTTTTGCAGAAAACTTCATCCGCGTCTACCAAAAGATGCATGTGCATGCTTAAAACGCGTTTTCGCGCGAATCCGTGCGCGGGTGCTAAAAAGAGCAGCATCGGCATGCTTAGCACGTCGTTTGGTAGAAATCCACGTGCGCGTTCTGCGAAAAGCACCATTTGCATGCACATCTTGTGGTTTTGCAGAAAACTTCAATCTCGTCTACCAAAAGATGCATGTGCATGCTTAAAACGCGTTTTCGCACAAATCCGTGCGCGGGTGCTAAAAAGAGCAGCATCGGCATGCTTAGCACGTCGTTTGGTAGAAATCCACGTGCGCGTTCTGCCAAGAGCACCATTTGCATGCACATTCTTGTGGTTTTGCAGAAAACTTCATCCGCGTCTACCAAAAGATGCATGTGCATGCTTAAAACGCGTTTTCGCACGAATCCGTGCGCGGGTGCTAAAAAGAGCAGCATCGGCATGCTTAGCACGTCGTTTGGTAGAAATCCACGTGCGCGTTCTGCCAAAAGCACCATTTGCATGCACATCTTGTGGTTTTGCAGAAAACTTCATCCGCGTCTACCAAAAGATGCATGTGCAAGCTTAAAACGCGTTTTCGCACGAATCCGTGCGCGGGTGCTAAAAAGAGCAGCATCGGCATGCTTAGCACGTTGTTTGGTAGAAATCCACGTGCGCGTTCTGCGAAAAGCACATCTTGTGCTTTTGCAGAAAACATCCGCGTCTACCAAAAGATGCATGTGCATGCTTGAAACGCGTTTTCGCACGAATCCGTGCGCGGGTGCTAAAAAGAGCAGCATCGGCATGCTTAGCACGTTGTTTGGTAGAAATCCACGTGCGCGTTCTGCGAAAAGAACCATTTGCATGCACATCTTGTGGTTTTGCAGAAAACTTCAATCTCGTCTACCAAAAGATGCATGTGCATGCTTAAAACGCGTTTTCGCACGAATCCGTGCCGCGGGTGCTAAAAAGAGCAGCATCGGCATGCTTAGCACGTTGTTTGGTAGAAATCCACGTGCGCGTTCTGCGAAAAGCACCATTTGCATGCACATCTTGTGGTTTTGCAGAAAACTTCAATCTCGTCTACCAAAAGATGCATGTGCATGCTTAAAACGCGTTTTCGCACGAATCCGTGCGCGGGTGCTAAAAAGAGCAGCATCGGCATGCTTAGCACGTTGTTTGGTAGAAATCCACGTGCGCGTTCTGCCAAAAGCACCATTTGCATGCACATCTTGTGGTTTTGCAGAAAACTTCATCCGCGTCTACCAAAAGATGCATGTGCATGCTTAAAACGCGTTTTCGCACGAATCCGTGCGCGGGTGCTAAAAAGAGCAGCATCGGCATGCTTAGCACGTTGTT
This sequence comes from Dermacentor andersoni, assembly GCF_023375885.2. NCBI lineage: Eukaryota > Metazoa > Arthropoda > Arachnida > Ixodida > Ixodidae > Dermacentor > Dermacentor andersoni. Next base: position 225,178 of record NW_027314837.1, on the reverse strand, counting down.
TGGTAGAAATCCACGTGCGCGTTCTGCGAAAAGCACCATTTGCATGCACATCTTGTGGTTTTGCAGAAAACTTCAATCTCCTCTACAAAAGATGCATGTGCATGCTTAAAACGCGTTTTCGCACAAATCCGTGCGCGGGTGCTAAAAAGAGCAGCATCGGCATGCTTAGCACGTTGTTTGGTAGAAATCCACGTGGGCGTTCTGCGAAAAGCACCATTTGCATGCACATCTTGTGGTTTTGCAGAAAACTTCAATCTCGTCTACCAAAAGATGCATGTGCATGCCTTAAAAACGCGTTTTCGCACGAATCCGTGCGCGGGTGCTAAAAAGAGCAGCATCGGCATGCTTAGCACGTTGTTTGGTAGAAATCCACGTGCGCGTTCTGCGAAAAGCACCATTTGCATGCACATATTGTGGTTTTGAGAAAACTTCAATCTCGTCTACCAAAAGATGCATGTGCATGCTTAAAACGCGTTTTCGCACGAATCCGTGCGCGGGTGCTAAAAAGAGCAGCATCGGCATGCTTAGCACGTTGTTTGGTAGAAATCCACGTGCGCGTTCTGCGAAAAGCACCATTTGCATGCACATCTTGTGGTTTTGCAGAAAACTTCAATCTCGTCTACCAAAAGATGCATGTGCATGCTTAAAACGCGCTTTCGCACGAATCCGTGCGCGGGTGCTAAAAAGAGCAGCATCGGCATGCTTAGCACGTTGTTTGGTAGAAATCCACGTGCGCGTTCTGCGAAAAGCACCATTTGCATGCACATCTTGTGGTTTTGCAGAAAACTTCAATCTCGTCTACCAAAAGATGCATGTGCATGCTTAAAATGCGTTTTCGCACGAATCCGTGCGCGGGTGCTAAAAAGAGCAGCATCGGCATGCTTAGCACGTTGTTTGGTAGAAATCCACGTGCGCGTTCTGCGAAAAGCACCACTTGCATGCACATCTTGTGGTTTTGCAGAAAACTTCAATCTCGTCTACCAAAAGATGCATGTGCATGCTTAAAACGCGTTTTCGCACGAATCCGTGCGCGGGTGCTAAAAAGAGCAGCATCGGCATGCTTAGCACGTTGTTTGGTAGAAATCCACGTGCGCGTTCTGCCAAAAGCACCATTTGCATGCACATCTTGTGGTTTTGCAGAAAACTTCATCCGCGTCTACCAAAAGATGCATGTGCATGCTTAAAAACGCGTTTTCGCACGAATCCGTGCGCGGGTGCTAAAAAGAGCAGCATCGGCATGCTTAGCACGTTGTTTGGTAGAAATCCACGTGCGCGTTCTGCGAAAAGCACCATTTGCATGCACATCTTGTGGTTTTGCAGAAAACTTCAATCTCCTCTACCAAAAGATGCATACGCATGCTTAAAACGCGTTTTCGCACAAATCCGTGCGCGGGTGCTAAAAAGAGCAGCATCGGCATGCTTAGCACGTTGTTTGGTAGAAATCCACGTGGGCGTTCTGCGAAAAGCACCATTTGCATGCACATCTTGTGGTTTTGCAGAAAACTTCAATCTCGTCTACCAAAAGATGCATGTGCATGCTCAAAACGCGTTTTCGCACGAATCCGTGCGCGGGTGCTAAAAAGAGCAGCATCGGCATGCTTAGCACGTTGTTTGGTAGAAATCCACGTGCGCGTTCTGCGAAAAGCACCATTTGCATGCACATATTGTGGTTTTGAGAAAACTTCAATCTCGTCTACCAAAAGATGCATGTGCATGCTTAAAACGCGTTTTCGCACGAATCCGTGCGCGGGTGCTAAAAAGAGCAGCATCGGCATGCTTAGCACGTTGTTTGGTAGAAATCCACGTGCGCGTTCTGCGAAAAGCACCATTTGCATGCACATCTTGTGGTTTTGCAGAAAACTTCAATCTCGTCTACCAAAAGATGCATGTGCATGCTTAAAACGCGCTTTCGCACGAATCGTGCGCGGGTGCTAAAAAGAGCAGCATCGGCATGCTTAGCACGTTGTTTGGTAGAAATCCACGTGCGCGTTCTGCGAAAAGCACCATTTGCATGCACATCTTGTGGTTTTGCAGAAAACTTCAATCTCGTCTACCAAAAGATGCATGTGCATGCTTAAAATGCGTTTTCGCACGAATCCGTGCGCGGGTGCTAAAAAGAGCAGCATCGGCATGCTTAGCACGTTGTTTGGTAGAAATCCACGTGCGCGTTCTGCGAAAAGCACCATTTGCATGCACATCTTGTGGTTTTGCAGAAAACTTCAATCTCGTCTACCAAAAGATGCATGTGCATGCTTAAAACGCGTTTTCGCACGAATCCGTGCGCGGGTGCTAAAAAGAGCAGCATCGGCATGCTTAGCACGTTGTTTGGTAGAAATCCACGTGCGCGTTCTGCGAAAAGCACCATTTGCACGCACATCTTGTGGTTTTGCAGAAAACTTCAATCTCGTCTACCAAAAGATGCATGTGCATGCTTGAAACGCGTTTTCGCACGAAACCGTGCGCGGGTGCTAAAAAGAGCAGCATCGGCATGCTTAGCACGTTGTTTGGTAGAACTCCACGTGCGCGTTGTGCGAAAAGCACCATTTGCATGCACATCTTGCGGTTTTGCAGAAAACTTCAATCTCGTCTACCAAAAGATGCATGTGCATGCTTAAAACGCGTTTTCGCACGAATCCGTGCGCGGGTGCTAAAAAGAGCAGCATCGGCATGCTTAGCACGTCGTTTGGTAGAAATCCACGTACGCGTTCTGCCAAGAGCACCATTTGCATGCACATCTTGTGGTTTTGCAGAAAACTTCAATCTCGTCTACCAAAAGATGCATGTGCATGCTTAAAACGCGTTTTCGCACAAATCCGTGCGCGGGTGCTAAAAAGAGCAGCATCGGCATGCTTAGCACGTCGTTTGGTAGAAATCCACGTGCGCGTTCTGCCAAGAGCACCATTTGCATGCACATCTTGTGGTTTTGCAGAAAACTTCATCCGCGTCTACCAAAAGATGCATGTGCATGCTTAAAACGCGTTTTCGCACGAATCCGTGCGCGGGTGCTAAAAAGAGCAGCATCGGCATGCTTAGCACGTCGTTTGGTAGAAATCCACGTGCGCGTTCTGCCAAAAGCACCATTTGCATGCACATCTTGTGGTTTTGCAGAAAACTTCAATCTCGTCTACCAAAAGATGCATGTGCAATGCTTAAAACGCGTTTTCGCACGAATCCGTGCGCGGTTGCTAAAAAGAGCAGCATCGGCATGCTTAGCACGTTGTTTGGTAGAAATCCACGTGCGCGTTCTGCCAAGAGCACCATTTGCATGCACATCTTGTGGTTTTGCAGAAAAACTTCATCCGCGTCTACCAAAAGATGCATGTGCATGCTTAAAACGCGTTTTCGCACGAATCCGTGCGCGGGTGCTAAAAAGAGCAGCATCGGCATGCTTAGCACGTTGTTTGGTAGAAATCCACGTGCGCGTTCTGCGAAAAGCACCATTTGCATGCACATCTTGTGGTTTTGCAGAAAACTTCAATCTCCTCTACCAAAAGATGCATGTGCATGCTTAAAACGCGTTTTCGCACAAATCCGTGCGCGGGTGCTAAAAAGAGCAGCATCGGCATGCTTAGCACGTTGTTTGGTAGAAATCCACGTGGGCGTTCTGCGAAAAGCACCATTTGCATGCACATCTTGTGGTTTTGCAGAAAACTTCAATCTCGTCTACCAAAAGATGCATGTGCATGCTTAAAACGCGTTTTCGCACGAATCCGTGCGCGGGTGCTAAAAAGAGCAGCATCGGCATGCTTAGCACGTTGTTTGGTAGAAATCCACGTGCGCGTTCTGCGAAAAGCACCATTTGCATGCACATATTGTGGTTTTGAGAAAACTTCAATCTCGTCTACCAAAAGATGCATGTGCATGCTTAAAACGCGTTTTCGCACGAATCCGTGCGCGGGTGCTAAAAAGAGCAGCATCGGCATGCTTAGCACGTTGTTTGGTAGAAATCCACGTGCGCGTTCTGCGAAAAGCACCATTTGCATGCACATCTTGTGGTTTTGCAGAAAACTTCAATCTCGTCTACCAAAAGATGCATGTGCATGCTTAAAACGCGCTTTCGCACGAATCCGTGCGCGGGTGCTAAAAAGAGCAGCATCGGCATGCTTAGCACGTTGTTTGGTAGAAATCCACGTGCGCGTTCTGCGAAAAGCACCATTTGCATGCACATCTTGTGGTTTTGCAGAAAACTTCAATCTCGTCTACCAAAAGATGCATGTGCATGCTTAAAATGCGTTTTCGCACGAATCCGTGCGCGGGTGCTAAAAAGAGCAGCATCGGCATGCTTAGCACGTTGTTTGGTAGAAATCCACGTGCGCGTTCTGCGAAAAGCACCACTTGCATGCACATCTTGTGGTTTTGCAGAAAACTTCAATCTCGTCTACCAAAAGATGCATGTGCATGCTTAAAACGCGTTTTCGCACGAATCCGTGCGCGGGTGCTAAAAAGAGCAGCATCGGCATGCTTAGCACGTTGTTTGGTAGAAATCCACGTGCGCGTTCTGCCAAAAGCACCATTTGCATGCACATCTTGTGGTTTTGCAGAAAACTTCATCCGCGTCTACCAAAAGATGCATGTGCATGCTTAAAACGCGTTTTCGCACGAATCCGTGCGCGGGTGCTAAAAAGAGCAGCATCGGCATGCTTAGCACGTTGTTTGGTAGAAATCCACGTGCGCGTTCTGCGAAAAGCACCATTTGCATGCACATCTTGTGGTTTTGCAGAAAACTTCAATCTCCTCTACCAAAAGATGCATACGCATGCTTAAAACGCGTTTTCGCACAAATCCGTGCGCGGGTGCTAAAAAGAGCAGCATCGGCATGCTTAGCACGTTGTTTGGTAGAAATCCACGTGGGCGTTCTGCGAAAAGCACCATTTGCATGCACATCTTGTGGTTTTGCAGAAAACTTCAATCTCGTCTACCAAAAGATGCATGTGCATGCTCAAAACGCGTTTTCGCACGAATCCGTGCGCGGGTGCTAAAAAGAGCAGCATCGGCATGCTTAGCACGTTGTTTGGTAGAAATCCACGTGCGCGTTCTGCGAAAAGCACCATTTGCATGCACATATTGTGGTTTTGAGAAAACTTCAATCTCGTCTACCAAAAGATGCATGTGCATGCTTAAAACGCGTTTTCGCACGAATCCGTGCGCGGGTGCTAAAAAGAGCAGCATCGGCATGCTTAGCACGTTGTTTGGTAGAAATCCACGTGCGCGTTCTGCGAAAAGCACCATTTGCATGCACATCTTGTGGTTTTGCAGAAAACTTCAATCTCGTCTACCAAAAGATGCATGTGCATGCTTAAAACGCGCTTTCGCACGAATCCGTGCGCGGGTGCTAAAAAGAGCAGCATCGGCATGCTTAGCACGTTGTTTGGTAGAAATCCACGTGCGCGTTCTGCGAAAAGCACCATTTGCATGCACATCTTGTGGTTTTGCAGAAAACTTCAATCTCGTCTACCAAAAGATGCATGTGCATGCTTAAAATGCGTTTTCGCACGAATCCGTGCGCGGGTGCTAAAAAGAGCAGCATCGGCATGCTTAGCACGTTGTTTGGTAGAAATCCACGTGCGCGTTCTGCGAAAAGCACCATTTGCATGCACATCTTGTGGTTTTGCAGAAAACTTCAATCTCGTCTACCAAAAGATGCATGTGCATGCTTAAAACGCGTTTTCGCACGAATCCGTGCGCGGGTGCTAAAAAGAGCAGCATCGGCATGCTTAGCACGTTGTTTGGTAGAAATCCACGTGCGCGTTCTGCGAAAAGCACCATTTGCACGCACATCTTGTGGTTTTGCAGAAAACTTCAATCTCGTCTACCAAAAGATGCATGTGCATGCTTGAAACGCGTTTTCGCACGAAACCGTGCGCGGGTGCTAAAAAGAGCAGCATCGGCATGCTTAGCACGTTGTTTGGTAGAACTCCACGTGCGCGTTGTGCGAAAAGCACCATTTGCATGCACATCTTGCGGTTTTGCAGAAAACTTCAATCTCGTCTACCAAAAGATGCATGTGCATGCTTAAAACGCGTTTTCGCACGAATCCGTGCGCGGGTGCTAAAAAGAGCAGCATCGGCATGCTTAGCACGTCGTTTGGTAGAAATCCACGTACGCGTTCTGCCAAGAGCACCATTTGCATGCACATCTTGTGGTTTTGCAGAAAACTTCAATCTCGTCTACCAAAAGATGCATGTGCATGCTTAAAACGCGTTTTCGCACAAATCCGTGCGCGGGTGCTAAAAAGAGCAGCATCGGCATGCTTAGCACGTCGTTTGGTAGAAATCCACGTGCGCGTTCTGCCAAGAGCACCATTTGCATGCACATCTTGTGGTTTTGCAGAAAACTTCATCCGCGTCTACCAAAAGATGCATGTGCATGCTTAAAACGCGTTTTCGCACGAATCCGTGCGCGGGTGCTAAAAAGAGCAGCATCGGCATGCTTAGCACGTCGTTTGGTAGAAATCCACGTGCGCGTTCTGCCAAAAGCACCATTTGCATGCACATCTTGTGGTTTTGCAGAAAACTTCAATCTCGTCTACCAAAAGATGCATGTGCATGCTTAAAACGCGTTTTCGCACGAATCCGTGCGCGGTTGCTAAAAAGAGCAGCATCGGCATGCTTAGCACGTTGTTTGGTAGAAATCCACGTGCGCGTTCTGCCAAGAGCACCATTTGCATGCACATCTTGTGGTTTTGCAGAAAACTTCATCCGCGTCTACCAAAAGATGCATGTGCATGCTTAAAACGCGTTTTCGCACGAATCCGTGCGCGGGTGCTAAAAAGAGCAGCATCGGCATGCTTAGCACGTTGTTTGGTAGAAATCCACGTGCGCGTTCTGCGAAAAGCACCATTTGCATGCACATCTTGTGGTTTTGCAGAAAACTTCAATCTCGTCTACCAAAAGATGCATGTGCATGCTTAAAACGCGTTTCGCACAAATCCGTGCGCGGGTGCTAAAAAGAGCAGCATCGGCATGCTTAGCACGTTGTTGGGTAGAAATCCACGTGGGCGTTCTGCGAAAAGCACCATTTGCATGCACATCTTGTGTTTTTGCAGAAAACTTCAATCTCGTCTACCAAAAGATGCATGTGCATGCTTAAAACGCGTTTTCGCACGAATCCATGCGCGGGTGCTAAAAGAGCAGCATCGGCATGCTTAGCACGTTGTTTGGTAGAAATCCACGTGCGCGTTCAGCGAAAAGCACCATTTGCATGCACATCTTGTGGTTTTGCAGAAAACTTCATCCGCGTCTACCAAAAGATGCATGTGCATGCTTAAAACGCGTTTTCGCACAAATACGTGCGCGGGTGCTAAAAAGAGCAGCATCGGCATGCTTAGCACGTTGTTTGGTAGAAATCCACGTGGGCGTTCTGCGAAAAGCACCATTTGCATGCACATCTTGTGGTTTTGCAGAAAACTTCAATCTCGTCTACCAAAAGATGCATGTGCATGCTTAAAACGCGTTTTCGCACGAATCCGTGCGCGGGTGCTAAAAAGAGCAGCATCGGCATGCTTAGCACGTTGTTTGGTAGAAATCCACGTGCGCGTTCTGCGAAAAGCAGCATTTGCATGCACATCTTGTGGTTTTGCAGAAAACTTCAATCTCGTCTACCAAAAGATGCATGTGCATGCTTAAAACGCGTTTTCGCACGAATCCGTGCGCGGGTGCTAAAAAGAGCAGCATCGGCATGCTTAGCACGTTGTTTGGTAGAAATCCACGTGCGCGTTCTGCGAAAAGCACCATTTGCATGCACATCTTGTGGTTTTGCAGAAAACTTCAATCTCGTCTACCAAAAGATGCATGTGCATGCTTAAAACGCGTTTTCGCACGAATCCGTGCGCGGGTGCTAAAAAGAGCAGCATCGGCATGCTTAGCACGTTGTTTGGTAGAAATCCACGTGCGCGTTCTGCGAAAAGCACCATTTGCATGCACATCTTCTGGTTTTGCAGAAAACTTCAATCTCGTCTACCAAAAGATGCATGTGCATGCTTAAAACGCGTTTTCGCACGAATCCGTGCGCGGGTGCTAAAAAGAGCAGCATCGGCATGCTTAGCACGTTGTTTGGTAGAAATCCACGTGCGCGTTCTGCGAAAAGCAGCATTTGCATGCACATCTTGTGGTTTTGCAGAAAACTTCAATCTCGTCTACCAAAAGATGCATGTGCATGCTTAAAACACGTTTTCCGCGCGAATCCGTGCGCGGGTGCTAAAAAGAGCAGCATCGGCATGCTTAGCACGTTGTTTGGTAGAAATCCACGTGGGCGTTCTGCGAAAAGCACCATTTGCATGCACATCTTGTGGTTTTGCAGAAAACTTCATCCGCGTCTACCAAAAGATGCATGTGCATGCTTAAAAAACGCGTTTTCGCACGAATCCGTGCGCGGGTGCTAAAAAGAGCAGCATCGGCATGCTTAGCACGTCGTTTGGTAGAAATCCACGTGCGCGTTCTGCCAAAAGCACCATTTGCATGCACATCTTGTGGTTTTGCAGAAAACTTCATCCGCGTCTACCAAAAGATGCATGTGCATGCTTAAAACGCGTTTTCGCACGAATCCGTGCGCGGGTGCTAAAAAAGAGCAGCATCGGCATGCTTAGCACGTTGTTTGGTAGAAATCCACGTGCGCGTTCTGCGAAAAGCACCATTTGCATGCACATCTTGTGGTTTTGCAGAAAACTTCAATCTCGTCTACCAAAAGATGCATGTGCATGCTTAAAACGCGTTTTCGCACAAATCCGTGCGCGGGTGCTAAAAAGAGCAGCATCGGCATGCTTAGCACGTTGTTTGGTAGAAATCCACGTGGGCGTTCTGCGAAAAGCACCATTTGCATGCACATCTTGTGGTTTTTGCAGAAAACTTCAATCTCGTCTACCAAAAGATGCATGTGCATGCTTAAAACGCGTTTTCGCACGAATCCATGCGCGGGTGCTAAAAAGAGCAGCACCGGCATGCTTAGCACGTTGTTTGGTAGAAATCCACGTGCGCGTTCTGCGAAAAGCACCATTTGCATGCACATCTTGTGGTTTTGCAGAAAACTTCATCCGCGTCTACCAAAAGATGCATGTGCATGCTTAAAACGCGTTTTCGCACAAATCCGTGCGCGGGTGCTAAAAAGAGCAGCATCGGCATGCTTAGCACGTTGTTTGGTAGAAATCCACGTGGGCGTTCTGAGAAAAGCACCATTTGCATGCACATCTTGTGGTTTTGCAGAAAACTTCATCCGCGTCTACCAAAAGATGCATGTGCATGCTTAAAACGCGTTTTCGCACGAATCCATGCGCGGGTGCTAAAAAGAGCAGCATCGGCATGCTTAGCACGTCGTTTGGTAGAAATCCACGTGCGCGTTCTGCCAAAAGCACCATTTGCATGCACATCTTGTGGTTTTGCAGAAAACTTCATCCGCGTCTACCAAAAGATGCATGTGCATGCTTAAAACGCGTTTTCGCACGAATCCGTGCGCGGGTGCTAAAAAGAGCAGCATCGGCATGCTTAGCACGTTGTTTGGTAGAAATCCACGTGCGCGTTCTGCGAAAAGCACCATTTGCATGCACATCTTGTGGTTTTGCAGAAAACTTCAATCTCGTCTACCAAAAGATGCATGTGCATGCTTAAAACGCGTTTTCGCAAGAATCCGTGCGCGGGTGCTAAAAAGAGCAGCATCGGCATGCTTAGCACGTTGTTTGGTAGAAATCCACGTGCGCGTTCTGCGAAAAGCACCATTTGCATGCACATCTTGTGGTTTTGCAGAAAACTTCAATCTCGTCTACCAAAAGATGCATGTGCATGCTTAAAACGCGTTTTCGCACGAATCCGTGCGCGGGTGCTAAAAAGAGCAGCATCGGCATGCTTAGCACGTTGTTTGGTAGAAATCCACGTGCGCGTTCTGCGAAAAGCACCATTTGCATGCACATCTTCTGGTTTTGCAGAAAACTTCAATCTCGTCTACCAAAAGATGCATGTGCATGCTTAAAACGCGTTTTCGCACGAATCCGTGCGCGGGTGCTAAAAAGAGCAGCATCGGCATGCTTAGCACGTTGTTTGGTAGAAATCCACGTGCGCGTTCTGCGAAAAGCAGCATTTGCATGCACATCTTGTGGTTTTGCAGAAAACTTCAATCTCGTCTACCAAAAGATGCATGTGCATGCTTAAAACGCGTTTTCGCACGAATCCGTGCGCGGGTGCTAAAAAGAGCAGCATCGGCATGCTTAGCACGTTGTTTGGTAGAAATCCACGTGGGCGTTCTGCGAAAAGCACCATTTGCATGCACATCTTGTGGTTTTGCAGAAAACTTCATCCGCGTCTACCAAAAGATGCATGTGCATGCTTAAAACGCGTTTTCGCACGAATCCGTGCGCGGGTGCTAAAAAGAGCAGCATCGGCATGCTTAGCACGTCGTTTGGTAGAAATCCACGTGCGCGTTCTGCCAAAAGCACCATTTGCATGCACATCTTGTGGTTTTGCAGAAAACTTCATCCGCGTCTACCAAAAGATGCATGTGCATGCTTAAAACGCGTTTTCGCACGAATCCGTGCGCGGGTGCTAAAAAGAGCAGCATCGGCATGCTTAGCACGTTGTTTGGTAGAAATCCACGTGCGCGTTCTGCGAAAAGCACCATTTGCATGCACATCTTGTGGTTTTGCAGAAAACTTCAATCTCGTCTACCAAAAGATGCATGTGCATGCTTAAAACGCGTTTTCGCACAAATCCGTGCGCGGGTGCTAAAAAGAGCAGCATCGGCATGCTTAGCACGTTGTTTGGTAGAAATCCACGTGGGCGTTCTGCGAAAAGCACCATTTGCATGCACATCTTGTGGTTTTGCAGAAAACTTCAATCTCGTCTACCAAAAGATGCATGTGCATGCTTAAAACGCGTTTTCGCACGAATCCATGCGCGGGTGCTAAAAAGAGCAGCACCGGCATGCTTAGCACGTTGTTTGGTAGAAATCCACGTGCGCGTTCTGCGAAAAGCACCATTTGCATGCACATCTTGTGGTTTTGCAGAAAACTTCATCCGCGTCTACCAAAAGATGCATGTGCATGCTTAAAACGCGTTTTCGCACAAATCCGTGCGCGGGTGCTAAAAAGAGCAGCATCGGCATGCTTAGCACGTTGTTTGGTAGAAATCCACGTGGGCGTTCTGAGAAAAGCACCATTTGCATGCACATCTTGTGGTTTTGCAGAAAACTTCATCCGCGTCTACCAAAAGATGCATGTGCATGCTTAAAACGCGTTTTCGCACGAATCCATGCGCGGGTGCTAAAAAGAGCAGCATCGGCATGCTTAGCACGTCGTTTGGTAGAAATCCACGTGCGCGTTCTGCCAAAAGCACCATTTGCATGCACATCTTGTGGTTTTGCAGAAAACTTCATCCGCGTCTACCAAAAGATGCATGTGCATGCTTAAAACGCGTTTTCGCACGAATCCGTGCGCGGGTGCTAAAAAGAGCAGCATCGGCATGCTTAGCACGTTGTTTGGTAGAAATCCACGTGCGCGTTCTGCGAAAAGCACCATTTGCATGCACATCTTGTGGTTTTGCAGAAAACTTCAATCTCGTCTACCAAAAGATGCATGTGCATGCTTAAAACGCGTTTTCGCAAGAATCCGTGCGCGGGTGCTAAAAAGAGCAGCATCGGCATGCTTAGCACGTTGTTTGGTAGAAATCCACGTGCGCGTTCTGCGAAAAGCACCATTTGCATGCACATCTTGTGGTTTTGCAGAAAACTTCATCCGCGTCTACCAAAAGATGCATGTGCATGCTTAAAACGCGTTTTCGCACGAATCCGTGCGCGGGTGCTAAAAAGAGCAGCATCGGCATGCTTAGCACGTTGTTTGGTAGAAATCCACGTGCGCGTTCTGCGAAAAGCACCATTTGCATGCACATCTTGTGGTTTTGCAGAAAACTTCATCCGCGTCTACCAAAAGATGCATGTGCATGCTTAAAACGCGTTTTCGCACGAATCCGTGCGCGGGTGCTAAAAAGAGCAGCATCGGCATGCTTAGCACGTTGTTTGGTAGAAATCCACGTGCGCGTTCTGCGAAAAGCACCATTTGCATGCACATCTTGTGGTTTTGCAGAAAACTTCAATCTCGTCTACCAAAAGATGCATGTGCATGCTTAAAACGCGTTTTCGCACAAATCCGTGCGCGGGTGCTAAAAAGAGCAGCATCGGCATGCTTAGCACGTTGTTTGGTAGAAATCCACGTGGGCGTTCTGAGAAAAGCACCATTTGCATGCACATCTTGTGGTTTTGCAGAAAACTTCATCCGCGTCTACCAAAAGATGCATGTGCATGCTTAAAACGCGTTTTCGCACGAATCCGTGCGCGGGTGCTAAAAAGAGCAGCATCGGCATGCTTAGCACGTTGTTTGGTAGAAATCCACGTGCGCGTTCTGCGAAAAGCACCATTTGCATGCACATCTTGTGGTTTTGCAGAAAACTTCAATCTCGTCTACCAAAAGATGCATGTGCATGCTTAAAACGCGTTTTCGCACAAATCCGTGCGCGGGTGCTAAAAAGAGCAGCATCGGCATGCTTAGCACGTTGTTTGGTAGAAATCCACGTGGGCGTTCTGCGAAAAGCACCATTTGCATGCACATCTTGTGGTTTTGCAGAAAACTTCAATCTCGTCTACCAAAAGATGCATGTGCATGCTTTAAACGCGTTTTCGCACGAATCCATGCGCGGGTGCTAAAAAGAGCAGCACCGGCATGCTTAGCACGTTGTTTGGTAGAAATCCACGTGCGCGTTCTGCGAAAAGCACCATTTGCATGCACATCTTGTGGTTTTGCAGAAAACTTCATCCGCGTCTACCAAAAGATGCATGTGCATGCTTAAAACGCGTTTTCGCACGAATCCGTGCGCGGGTGCTAAAAAGAGCAGCATCGGCATGCTTAGCACGTTGTTTGGTAGAAATCCACGTGCGCGTTCTGCGAAAAGCACCATTTGCATGCACATCTTGTGGTTTTGCAGAAAACTTCAATCTCGTCTACCAAAAGATGCATGTGCATGCTTAAAACGCGTTTTCGCACAAATCCGTGCGCGGGTGCTAAAAAGAGCAGCATCGGCATGCTTAGCACGTTGTTTGGTAGAAATCCACGTGGGCGTTCTGAGAAAAGCACCATTTGCATGCACATCTTGTGGTTTTGCAGAAAACTTCATCCGCGTCTACCAAAAGATGCATGTGCATGCTTAAAACGCGTTCTCGCACGAATCCATGCGCGGGTGCTAAAAAGAGCAGCATCGGCATGCTTAGCACGTCGTTTGGTAGAAATCCACGTGCGCGTTCTGCGAAAAGCACCATTTGCATGCACATCTTGTGGTTTTGCAGAAAACTTCAATCTCGTCTACCAAAAGATGCATGTGCATGCTTAAAACGCGTTTTCGCACAAATCCGTGCGCGGGTGCTAAAAAGAGCAGCATCGGCATGCTTAGCACGTTGTTTGGTAGAAATCCACGTGGGCGTTCTGCGAAAAGCACCATTTGCATGCACATCTTGTGGTTTTGCAGAAAACTTCAATCTCGTCTACCAAAAGATGCATGTGCATGCTTTAAACGCGTTTTCGCACGAATCCATGCGCGGGTGCTAAAAAGAGCAGCACCGGCATGCTTAGCACGTTGTTTGGTAGAAATCCACGTGCGCGTTCTGCGAAAAGCACCATTTGCATGCACATCTTGTGGTTTTGCAGAAAACTTCATCCGCGTCTACCAAAAGATGCATGTGCATGCTTAAAACGCGTTTTCGCACGAATCCGTGCGCGGGTGCTAAAAAGAGCAGCATCGGCATGCTTAGCACGTTGTTTGGTAGAAATCCACGTGCGCGTTCTGCGAAAAGCACCATTTGCATGCACATCTTGTGGTTTTGCAGAAAACTTCAATCTCGTCTACCAAAAGATGCATGTGCATGCTTAAAACGCGTTTTCGCACAAATCCGTGCGCGGGTGCTAAAAAGAGCAGCATCGGCATGCTTAGCACGTTGTTTGGTAGAAATCCACGTGGGCGTTCTGAGAAAAGCACCATTTGCATGCACATCTTGTGGTTTTGCAGAAAACTTCATCCGCGTCTACCAAAAGATGCATGTGCATGCTTAAAACGCGTTTTCGCACGAATCCATGCGCGGGTGCTAAAAAGAGCAGCATCGGCATGCTTAGCACGTCGTTTGGTAGAAATCCACGTGCGCGTTCTGCCAAAAGCACCATTTGCATGCACATCTTGTGGTTTTGCAGAAAACTTCATCCGCGTCTACCAAAAGATGCATGTGCATGCTTAAAACGCGTTTTCGCACGAATCCGTGCGCGGGTGCTAAAAAGAGCAGCATCGGCATGCTTAGCACGTTGTTTGGTAGAAATCCACGTGCGCGTTCTGCGAAAAGCACCATTTGCATGCACATCTTGTGGTTTTGCAGAAAACTTCAATCTCGTCTACCAAAAGATGCATGTGCATGCTTAAAACGCGTTTTCGCAAGAATCCGTGCGCGGGTGCTAAAAAGAGCAGCATCGGCATGCTTAGCACGTTGTTTGGTAGAAATCCACGTGCGCGTTCTGCGAAAAGCACCATTTGCATGCACATCTTGTGGTTTTGCAGAAAACTTCAATCTCGTCTACCAAAAGATGCATGTGCATGCTTGAAACGCGTTTTCGCACGAATCCGTGCGCGGGTGCTAAAAAGAGCAGCATCGGCATGCTTAGCACGTTGTTTGGTAGAACTCCACGTGCGCGTTGTGCGAAAAGCACCATTTGCATGCACATCTTGCGGTTTTGCAGAAAACTTCAATCTCGTCTACCAAAAGATGCATGTGCATGCTTAAAACGCGTTTTCGCACGAATCCGTGCGCGGGTGCTAAAAAGAGCAGCATCGGCATGCTTAGCACGTCGTTTGGTAGAAATCCACGTACGCGTTCTGCCAAGAGCACCATTTGCATGCACATCTTGTGGTTTTGCAGAAAACTTCAATCTCGTCTACCAAAAGATGCATGTGCATGCTTTAAACGCGTTTTCGCACAAATCCGTGCGCGGGTGCTAAAAAGAGCAGCATCGGCATGCTTAGCACGTCGTTTGGTAGAAATCCACGTGCGCGTTCTGCCAAGAGCACCATTTGCATGCACATCTTGTGGTTTTGCAGAAAACTTCATCCGCGTCTACCAAAAGATGCATGTGCATGCTTAAAACGCGTTTTCGCACGAATCCGTGCGCGGGTGCTAAAAAGAGCAGCATCGGCATGCTTAGCACGTCGTTTGGTAGAAATCCACGTGCGCGTTCTGCCAAAAGCACCATTTGCATGCACATCTTGTGGTTTTGCAGAAAACTTCAATCTCGTCTACCAAAAGATGCATGTGCATGCTTAAAACGCGTTTTCGCACGAATCCGTGCGCGGGTGCTAAAAAGAGCAGCATCGGCATGCTTAGCACGTTGTTTGGTAGAAATCCACGTGCGCGTTCTGCCAAGAGCACCATTTGCATGCACATCTTGTGGTTTTGCAGAAAACTTCATCCGCGTCTACCAAAAGATACATGTGCATGCTTAAAACGCGTTTTCGCACGAATCCGTGCGCGGGTGCTAAAAAGAGCAGCATCGGCATGCTTAGCACGTTGTTTGGTAGAAATCCACGTGGGCGTTCTGCGAAAAGCACCATTTGCATGCACATCTTGTGGTTTTGCAGAAAACTTCAATCTCGTCTACCAAAAGATGCATGTGCATGCTTAAAACGCGTTTTCGCACGAATCCATGCGCGGGTGCTAAAAAGAGCAGCATCGGCATGCTTAGCACGTTGTTTGGTAGAAATCCACGTGCGCGTTCTGCGAAAAGCACCATTTGCATGCACATCTTGTGGTTTTGCAGAAAACTTCAATCTCGTCTACCAAAAGATGCATGTGCATGCTTAAAACGCGTTTTCGCACAAATCCGTGCGCGGGTGCTAAAAAGAGCAGCATCGGCATGCTTAGCACGTTGTTTGGTAGAAATCCACGTGGGCGTTCTGCAAAAAGCACCATTTGCATGCACATCTTGTGGTTTTGCAGAAAACTTCATCCGCGTCTACCAAAAGATGCATGTGCATGCTTAAAACGCGTTTTCGCACGAATCCGTGCGCGGGTGCTAAAAAGAGCAGCATCGGCATGCTTAGCACGTCGTTTGGTAGAAATCCACGTGCGCGTTCTGCCAAAAGCACCATTTGCATGCACATCTTGTGGTTTTGCAGAAAACTTCATCCGCGTCTACCAAAAGATGCATGTGCATGCTTAAAGCGCGTTTTCGCACGAATCCGTGCGCGGGTGCTAAAAAGAGCAGCATCGGCATGCTTAGCACGTTGTTTGGTAGAAATCCACGTGCGCGTTCTGCGAAAAGCACCATTTGCATGCACATCTTGTGGTTTTGCAGAAAACTTCAATCTCGTCTACCAAAAGATGCATGTGCGTGCTTAAAACGCGTTTTCGCACAAATCCGTGCGCGGGTGCTAAAAAGAGCAGCATCGGCATGCTTAGCACGTTGTTTGGTAGAAATCCACGTGGGCGTTCTGAGAAAAGCACCATTTGCATGCACATCTTGTGGTTTTGCAGAAAACTTTATCCGCGTCTACCAAAAGATGCATGTGCATGCTTAAAACGCGTTTTCGCACGAATCCATGCGCGGGTGCTAAAAAGAGCAGCATCGGCATGCTTAGCACGTCGTTTGGTAGAAATCCACGTGCGCGTTCTGCCAAAAGCACCATTTGCATGCACATCTTGTGGTTTTGCAGAAAACTTCATCCGCGTCTACCAAAAGATGCATGTGCATGCTTAAAACGCGTTTTCGCACGAATCCGTGCGCGGGTGCTAAAAAGAGCAGCATCGGCATGCTTAGCACGTTGTTTGGTAGAAATCCACGTGCGCGTTCTGCGAAAAGCACCATTTGCATGCACATCTTGTGGTTTTGCAGAAAACTTCATCCGCGTCTACCAAAAGATGCATGTGCATGCTTAAAACGCGTTTTCGCAGGAATCCGTGCGCGGGTGCTAAAAAGAGCAGCATCGGCATGCTTAGCACGTCGTTTGGTAGAAATCCAGGTGCGCGTTCTGCCAAAAGCACCATTTGCATGCACATCTTGTGGTTTTGCAGAAAACTTCAATCTCGTCTACCAAAAGATGCATGTGCATGCTTAAAACGCGTTTTCGCACGAATCCGTGCGCGGGTGCTAAAAAGAGCAGCATCGGCATGCTTAGCACGTTGTTTGGTAGAAATCCACGTGCGCGTTCTGCCAAGAGCACCATTTGCATGCACATCTTGTGGTTTTGCAGAAAACTTCATCCGCGTCTACCAAAAGATGCATGTGCATGCTTAAAACGCGTTTTCGCACGAATCCGTGCGCGGGTGCTAAAAAGAGCAGCATCGGCATGCTTAGCACGTTGTTTGGTAGAAATCCACGTGCGCGTTCTGCGAAAAGCACCATTTGCATGCACATCTTGTGGTTTTGCAGAAAACTTCAATCTCGTCTACCAAAAGATGCATGTGCATGCTTAAAACGCGTTTTCGCACAAATCCGTGCGCGGGTGCTAAAAAGAGCAGCATCGGCATGCTTAGCACGTTGTTTGGTAGAAATCCACGTGGGCGTTCTGCGAAAAGCACCATTTGCATGCACATCTTGTGGTTTTGCAGAAAACTTCAATCTCGTCTACCAAAAGATGCATGTGCATGCTTAAAACGCGTTTTCGCACGAATCCATGCGCGGGTGCTAAAAAGAGCAGCATCGGCATGCTTAGCACGTTGTTTGGTAGAAATCCACGTGCGCGTTCTGCGAAAAGCACCATTTGCATGCACATCTTGTGGTTTTGCAGAAAACTTCAATCTCGTCTACCAAAAGATGCATGTGCATGCTTAAAACGCGTTTTCGCACAAATCCGTGCGCGGGTGCTAAAAAGAGCAGCATCGGCATGCTTAGCACGTTGTTTGGTAGAAATCCACGTGGGCGTTCTGCAAAAAGCACCATTTGCATGCACATCTTGTGGTTTTGCAGAAAACTTCATCCGCGTCTACCAAAAGATGCATGTGCATGCTTAAAACGCGTTTTCGCACGAATCCGTGCGCGGGTGCTAAAAAGAGCAGCATCGGCATGCTTAGCACGTCGTTTGGTAGAAATCCACGTGCGCGTTCTGCCAAAAGCACCATTTGCATGCACATCTTGTGGTTTTGCAGAAAACTTCATCCGCGTCTACCAAAAGATGCATGTGCATGCTTAAAGCGCGTTTTCGCACGAATCCGTGCGCGGGTGCTAAAAAGAGCAGCATCGGCATGCTTAGCACGTTGTTTGGTAGAAATCCACGTGCGCGTTCTGCGAAAAGCACCATTTGCATGCACATCTTGTGGTTTGCAGAAAACTTCAATCTCGTCTACCAAAAGATGCATGTGCGTGCTTAAAACGCGTTTTCGCACAAATCCGTGCGCGGGTGCTAAAAAGAGCAGCATCGGCATGCTTAGCACGTTGTTTGGTAGAAATCCACGTGCGCGTTCTGCGAAAAGCACCATTTGCATGCACATCTTGTGGTTTTGCAGAAAACTTCAATCTCGTCTACCAAAAGATGCATGTGCATGCTTAAAACGCGTTTTCGCACAAATCCGTGCGCGGGTGCTAAAAAGAGCAGCATCGGCATGCTTAGCACGTTGTTTGGTAGAAATCCACGTGGGCGTTCTGCAAAAAGCACCATTTGCATGCACATCTTGTGGTTTTGCAGAAAACTTCATCCGCGTCTACCAAAAGATGCATGTGCATGCTTAAAACGCGTTTTCGCACGAATCCGTGCGCGGGTGCTAAAAAGAGCAGCATCGGCATGCTTAGCACGTCGTTTGGTAGAAATCCACGTGCGCGTTCTGCCAAAAGCACCATTTGCATGCACATCTTGTGGTTTTGCAGAAAACTTCATCCGCGTCTACCAAAAGATGCATGTGCATGCTTAAAGCGCGTTTTCGCACGAATCCGTGCGCGGGTGCTAAAAAGAGCAGCATCGGCATGCTTAGCACGTTGTTTGGTAGAAATCCACGTGCGCGTTCTGCGAAAAGCACCATTTGCATGCACATCTTGTGGTTTTGCAGAAAACTTCAATCTCGTCTACCAAAAGATGCATGTGCGTGCTTAAAACGCGTTTTCGCACAAATCCGTGCGCGGGTGCTAAAAAGAGCAGCATCGGCATGCTTAGCACGTTGTTTGGTAGAAATCCACGTGGGCGTTCTGAGAAAAGCACCATTTGCATGCACATCTTGTGGTTTTGCAGAAAACTTTATCCGCGTCTACCAAAAGATGCATGTGCATGCTTAAAACGCGTTTTCGCACGAATCCATGCGCGGGTGCTAAAAAGAGCAGCATCGGCATGCTTAGCACGTCGTTTGGTAGAAATCCACGTGCGCGTTCTGCCAAAAGCACCATTTGCATGCACATCTTGTGGTTTTGCAGAAAACTTCATCCGCGTCTACCAAAAGATGCATGTGCATGCTTAAAACGCGTTTTCGCACGAATCCGTGCGCGGGTGCTAAAAAGAGCAGCATCGGCATGCTTAGCACGTTGTTTGGTAGAAATCCACGTGCGCGTTCTGCGAAAAGCACCATTTGCATGCACATCTTGTGGTTTTGCAGAAAACTTCATCCGCGTCTACCAAAAGATGCATGTGCATGCTTAAAACGCGTTTTCGCACGAATCCGTGCGCGGGTGCTAAAAAGAGCAGCATCGGCATGCTTAGCACGTCGTTTGGTAGAAATCCACGTGCGCGTTCTGCCAAAAGCACCATTTGCATGCACATCTTGTGGTTTTGCAGAAAACTTCAATCTCGTCTACCAAAAGATGCATGTGCATGCTTAAAACGCGTTTTCGCACGAATCCGTGCGCGGGTGCTAAAAAGAGCAGCATCGGCATGCTTAGCACGTTGTTTGGTAGAAATCCACGTGCGCGTTCTGCCAAGAGCACCATTTGCATGCACATCTTGTGGTTTTGCAGAAAACTTCATCCGCGTCTACCAAAAGATGCATGTGCATGCTTAAAACGCGTTTTCGCACGAATCCGTGCGCGGGTGCTAAAAAGAGCAGCATCGGCATGCTTAGCACGTTGTTTGGTAGAAATCCACGTGCGCGTTCTGCGAAAAGCACCATTTGCATGCACATCTTGTGGTTTTGCAGAAAACTTCAATCTCGTCTACCAAAAGATGCATGTGCATGCTTAAAACGCGTTTTCGCACAAATCCGTGCGCGGGTGCTAAAAAGAGCAGCATCGGCATGCTTAGCACGTTGTTTGGTAGAAATCCACGTGGGCGTTCTGCGAAAAGCACCATTTGCATGCACATCTTGTGGTTTTGCAGAAAACTTCAATCTCGTCTACCAAAAGATGCATGTGCATGCTTAAAACGCGTTTTCGCACGAATCCATGCGCGGGTGCTAAAAAGAGCAGCATCGGCATGCTTAGCACGTTGTTTGGTAGAAATCCACGTGCGCGTTCTGCGAAAAGCACCATTTGCATGCACATCTTGTGGTTTTGCAGAAAACTTCAATCTCGTCTACCAAAAGATGCATGTGCATGCTTAAAACGCGTTTTCGCACAAATCCGTGCGCGGGTGCTAAAAAGAGCAGCATCGGCATGCTTAGCACGTTGTTTGGTAGAAATCCACGTGGGCGTTCTGCAAAAAGCACCATTTGCATGCACATCTTGTGGTTTTGCAGAAAACTTCATCCGCGTCTACCAAAAGATGCATGTGCATGCTTAAAACGCGTTTTCGCACGAATCCGTGCGCGGGTGCTAAAAAGAGCAGCATCGGCATGCTTAGCACGTCGTTTGGTAGAAATCCACGTGCGCGTTCTGCCAAAAGCACCATTTGCATGCACATCTTGTGGTTTTGCAGAAAACTTCATCCGCGTCTACCAAAAGATGCATGTGCATGCTTAAAGCGCGTTTTCGCACGAATCCGTGCGCGGGTGCTAAAAAGAGCAGCATCGGCATGCTTAGCACGTTGTTTGGTAGAAATCCACGTGCGCGTTCTGCGAAAAGCACCATTTGCATGCACATCTTGTGGTTTTGCAGAAAACTTCAATCTCGTCTACCAAAAGATGCATGTGCGTGCTTAAAACGCGTTTTCGCACAAATCCGTGCGCGGGTGCTAAAAAGAGCAGCATCGGCATGCTTAGCACGTTGTTTGGTAGAAATCCACGTGGGCGTTCTGAGAAAAGCACCATTTGCATGCACATCTTGTGGTTTTGCAGAAAACTTTATCCGCGTCTACCAAAAGATGCATGTGCATGCTTAAAACGCGTTTTCGCACGAATCCATGCGCGGGTGCTAAAAAGAGCAGCATCGGCATGCTTAGCACGTCGTTTGGTAGAAATCCACGTGCGCGTTCTGCCAAAAGCACCATTTGCATGCACATCTTGTGGTTTTGCAGAAAACTTCATCCGCGTCTACCAAAAGATGCATGTGCATGCTTAAAACGCGTTTTCGCACGAATCCGTGCGCGGGTGCTAAAAAGAGCAGCATCGGCATGCTTAGCACGTTGTTTGGTAGAAATCCACGTGCGCGTTCTGCGAAAAGCACCATTTGCATGCACATCTTGTGGTTTTGCAGAAAACTTCAATCTCGTCTACCAAAAGATGCATGTGCATGCTTAAAACGCGTTTTCGCACAAATCCGTGCGCGGGTGCTAAAAAGAGCAGCATCGGCATGCTTAGCACGTTGTTTGGTAGAAATCCACGTGGGCGTTCTACGAAAAGCACCATTTGCATGCACATCTTGTGGTTTTGCAGAAAACTTCAATCTCGTCTACCAAAAGATGCATGTGCATGCTTAAAACGCGTTTTCGCACGAATCCGTGCGCGGGTGCTAAAAAGAGCAGCATCGGCATGCTTAGCACGTTGTTTGGTAGAAATCCACGTGCGCGTTCTGCGAAAAGCACCATTTGCATGCACATCTTGTGGTTTTGCAGAAAACTTCAATCTCGTCTACCAAAAGATGCATGTGCATGCTTAAAACGCGTTTTCGCACGAATCCGTGCGCGGGTGCTAAAAAGAGCAGCATCGGCATGCTTAGCACGTTGTTTGGTAGAAATCCACGTGCGCGTTCTGCGAAAAGCACCATTTGCATGCACATCTTGTGGTTTTGCAGAAAACTTCAATCTCGTCTACCAAAAGATGCATGTGCATGCTTAAAACGCGTTTTCGCATGAATCCGTGCGCGGGTGCTAAAAAGAGCAGCATCGGCATGCTTAGCACGTCGTTTGGTAGAAATCCACGTGCGCGTTCTGCCAAAAGCACCATTTGCATGCACATCTTGTGGTTTTGCAGAAAACTTCATCCGCGTCTACCAAAAGATGCATGTGCATGCTTAAAACGCGTTTTCGCACGAATCCGTGCGCGGGTGCTAAAAAGAGCAGCATCGGCATGCTTAGCACGTTGTTTGGTAGAAATCCACGTGCGCGTTCTGCGAAAAAGCACCATTTGCATGCAGATCTTGTGGTTTTGCAGAAAACTTCAATCTCGTCTACCAAAAGATGCATGTGCATGCTTAAAACGCGTTTTCGCACAAATCCGTGCGCGGGTGCTAAAAAGAGCAGCATCGGCATGCTTAGCACGTTGTTTGGTAGAACTCCACGTGCGCGTTGTGCGAAAAGCACCATTTGCATGCACATCTTGCGGTTTTGCAGAAAACTTCAATCTCGTCTACCAAAAGATGCATGTGCATGCTTAAAACGCGTTTTCGCACGAATCCGTGCGCGGGTGCTAAAAAGAGCAGCATCGGCATGCTTAGCACGTCGTTTGGTAGAAATCCACGTACGCGTTCTGCCAAGAGCACCATTTGCATGCACATCTTGTGGTTTTGCAGAAAACTTCAATCTCGTCTACCAAAAGATGCATGTGCATGCTTTAAACGCGTTTTCGCACAAATCCGTGCGCGGGTGCTAAAAAGAGCAGCATCGGCATGCTTAGCACGTCGTTTTGTAGAAATCCACGTGCGCGTTCTGCCAAGAGCACCATTTGCATGCACATCTTGTGGTTTTGCAGAAAACTTCATCCGCGTCTACCAAAAGATGCATGTGCATGCTTAAAACGCGTTTTCGCACGAATCCGTGCGCGGGTGCTAAAAAGAGCAGCATCGGCATGCTTAGCACGTCGTTTGGTAGAAATCCACGTGCGCGTTCTGCCAAAAGCACCATTTGCATGCACATCTTGTGGTTTTGCAGAAAACTTCAATCTCGTCTACCAAAAGATGCATGTGCATGCTTAAAACGCGTTTTCGCACGAATCCGAGCGCGGGTGCTAAAAAGAGCAGCATCGGCATGCTTAGCACGTTGTTTGGTAGAAATCCACGTGCGCGTTCTGCCAAGAGCACCATTTGCATGCACATCTTGTGGTTTTGCAGAAAACTTCATTCGCGTCTACCAAAAGATGCATGTGCATGCTTAAAACGCGTTTTCGCACGAATCCGTGCGCGGGTGCTAAAAAGAGCAGCATCGGCATGCTTAGCACGTTGTTTGGTAGAAATCCACGTGCGCGTTCTGCGAAAAGCACCATTTGCATGCACATCTTGTGGTTTTGCAGAAAACTTCAATCTCGTCTACCAAAAGATGCATGTGCATGCTTAAAACGCGTTTTCGCACAAATCCATGCGCGGGTGCTAAAAAGAGCAGCATCGGCATGCTTAGCACGTCGTTTGGTAGAAATCCACGTGCGCGTTCTGCCAAAAGCACATCTTGTGGTTTTGCAGAAAACTTCATCCGCGTCTACCAAAAGATGCATGTGCATGCTTAAAACGCGTTTTCGCACGAATCCGTGCGCGGGTGCTAAAAAGAGCAGCATCTGCATGCTTAGCACGTTGTTTGGTAGAAATCCACGTGCGCGTTCTGCGAAAAGCACCATTTGCATGCACATCTTGTGGTTTTGCAGAAAACTTCAATCTCGTCTACCAAAAGATGCATGTGCATGCTTAAAACGCGTTTTCGCACAAATCCGTGCGCGGGTGCTAAAAAGAGCAGCATCGGCATGCTTAGCACGTTGTTTGGTAGAAATCCACGTGGGCGTTCTACGAAAAGCACCATTTGCATGCACATCTTGTGGTTTTGCAGAAAACTTCAATCTCGTCTACCAAAAGATGCATGTGCATGCTTAAAACGCGTTTTCGCACGAATCCGTGCGCGGGTGCTAAAAAGAGCAGCATCGGCATGCTTAGCACGTTGTTTGGTAGAAATCCACGTGCGCGTTCTGCGAAAAGCACCATTTGCATGCACATATTGTGGTTTTGAGAAAACTTCAATCTCGTCTACCAAAAGATGCATGTGCATGCTTAAAACGCGTTTTCGCACGAATCCGTGCGCGGGTGCTAAAAAGAGCAGCATCGGCATGCTTAGCACGTTGTTTCGTAGAAATCCACGTGCGCGTTCTGCGAAAAGCACCATTTGCATGCACATCTTGTGGTTTTGCAGAAAACTTCAATCTCGTCTACCAAAAGATGCATGTGCATGCTTAAAACGCGTTTTCGCACGAATCCGTGCGCGGGTGCTAAAAAGAGCAGCATCGGCATGCTTAGCACGTTGTTTGGTAGAAATCCACGTGCGCGTTCTGCGAAAAGCACCATTTGCATGCACATCTTGTGGTTTTGCAGAAAACTTCAATCTCGTCTACCAAAAGATGCATGTGCATGCTTAAAACGCGTTTTCGCACAAATCCGTGCGCGGGTGCTAAAAAGAGCAGCATCGGCATGCTTAGCACGTTGTTTGGTAGAAATCCACGTGGGCGTTCTGCGAAAAGCACCATTTGCATGCACATCTTGTGGTTTTGCAGAAAACTTCAATCTCGTCTACCAAAAGATGCATGTGCATGCTTAAAACGCGTTTTCGCACGAATCCATGCGCGGGTGCTAAAAAGAGCAGCATCGGCATGCTTAACACGTTGTTTGGTAGAAATCCACGTGCGCGTTCTGCGAAAAGCACCATTTGCATGCACATCTTGTGGTTTTGCAGAAAACTTCAATCTCGTCTACCAAAAGATGCATGTGCATGCTTAAAACGCGTTTTCGCACAAATCCGTGCGCGGGTGCTAAAAAGAGCAGCATCGGCATGCTTAGCACGTTGTTTGGTAGAAATCCACGTGGGCGTTCTGCAAAAAGCACCATTTGCATGCACATCTTGTGGTTTTGCAGAAAACTTCATCCGCGTCTACCAAAAGATGCATGTGCATGCTTAAAACGCGTTTTCGCACGAATCCGTGCGCGGGTGCTAAAAAGAGCAGCATCGGCATGCTTAGCACGTCGTTTGGTAGAAATCCACGTGCGCGTTCTGCCAAAAGCACCATTTGCATGCACATCTTGTGGTTTTGCAGAAAACTTCATCCGCGTCTACCAAAAGATGCATGTGCATGCTTAAAACGCGTTTTCGCACGAATCCGTGCGCGGGTGCTAAAAAGAGCAGCATCGGCATGCTTAGCACGTTGTTTGGTAGAAATCCACGTGCGCGTTCTGCGAAAAGCACCATTTGCATGCACATCTTGTGGTTTTGCAGAAAACTTCAATCTCGTCTACCAAAAGATGCATGTGCGTGCTTAAAACGCGTTTTCGCACAAATCCGTGCGCGGGTGCTAAAAAGAGCAGCATCGGCATGCTTAGCACGTTGTTTGGTAGAAATCCACGTGGGCGTTCTGAGAAAAGCACCATTTGCATGCACATCTTGTGGTTTTGCAGAAAACTTCATCCGCGTCTACCAAAAGATGCATGTGCATGCTTAAAACGCGTTCTCGCACGAATCCATGCGCGGGTGCTAAAAAGAGCAGCATCGGCATGCTTAGCACGTCGTTTGGTAGAAATCCACGTGCGCGTTCTGCCAAAAGCACCATTTGCATGCACATCTTGTGGTTTTGCAGAAAACTTCATCCGCGTCTACCAAAAGATGCATGTGCATGCTTAAAACGCGTTTTCGCACGAATCCGTGCGCGGGTGCTAAAAAAAGCAGCATCGGCATGCTTAGCACGTTGTTTGGTAGAAATCCACGTGCGCGTTCTGCGAAAAGCACCATTTGCATGCACATCTTGTGGTTTTGCAGAAAACTTCAATCTCGTCTACCAAAAGATGCATGTGCATGCTTAAAACGCGTTTTCGCACAAATCCGTGCGCGGGTGCTAAAAAGAGCAGCATCGGCATGCTTAGCACGTTGTTTGGTAGAAATCCACGTGGGCGTTCTACGAAAAGCACCATTTGCATGCACATCTTGTGGTTCTGCAGAAAACTTCAATCTCGTCTACCAAAAGATGCATGTGCATGCTTAAAACGCGTTTTCGCACGAATCCGTGCGCGGGTGCTAAAAAGAGCAGCATCGGCATGCTTAGCACGTTGTTTGGTAGAAATCCACGTGCGCGTTCTGCGAAAAGCACCATTTGCATGCACATATTGTGGTTTTGAGAAAACTTCAATCTCGTCTACCAAAGATGCATGTGCATGCTTAAAACGCGTTTTCGCACGAATCCGTGCGCGGGTGCTAAAAAGAGCAGCATCGGCATGCTTAGCACGTTGTTTCGTAGAAATCCACGTGCGCGTTCTGCGAAAAGCACCATTTGCATGCACATCTTGTGGTTTTGCAGAAAACTTCAATCTCGTCTACCAAAAGATGCATGTGCATGCTTAAAACGCGCTTTCGCACGAATCCGTGCGCGGGTGCTAAAAAGAGCAGCATCGGCATGCTTAGCACGTTGTTTGGTAGAAATCCACGTGCGTGTTCTGCGAAAAGCACCATTTGCATGCACATCTTGTGGTTTTGCAGAAAACTTCAATCTCGTCTACCAAAAGATGCATGTGCATGCTTAAAACGCGTTTTCGCACGAATCCGTGCGCGGGTGCTAAAAAGAGCAGCATCGGCATGCTTAGCACGTTGTTTGGTAGAAATCCACGTGCGCGTTCTGCGAAAAGCACCATTTGCATGCACATCTTGTGGTTTTGCAGAAAACTTCAATCTCGTCTACCAAAAGATGCATGTGCATGCTTAAAACGCGTTTTCGCACGAATCCGTGCGCGGGTGCTAAAAAGAGCAGCATCGGCATGCTTAGCACGTTGTTTGGTAGAAATCCACGTGCGCGTTCTGCGAAAAGCACCATTTGCATGCACATCTTGTGGTTTTGCAGAAAACTTCAATCTCGTCTACCAAAAGATGCATGTGCATGCTTTGAAACGCGTTTTCGCACGAATCCGTGCGCGGGTGCTAAAAAGAGCAGCATCGGCATGCTTAGCACGTTGTTTGGTAGAACTCCACGTGCGCGTTGTGCGAAAAGCACCATTTGCATGCACATCTTGCGGTTTTGCAGAAAACTTCAATCTCGTCTACCAAAAGATGCATGTGCATGCTTAAAACGCGTTTTCGCACGAATCCGTGCGCGGGTGCTAAAAAGAGCAGCATCGGCATGCTTAGCACGTCGTTTGGTGGAAATCCACGTACGCGTTCTGCAAGAGCACCATTTGCATGCACATCTTGTGGTTTTGCAGAAAACTTCAATCTCGTCTACCAAAAGATGCATGTGCATGCTTTAAACGCGTTTTCGCACAAATCCGTGCGCGGGTGCTAAAAAGAGCAGCATCGGCGTGCTTAGCACGTTGTTTGGTAGAAATCCACGTGGGCGTTCTACGAAAAGCACCATTTGCATGCACATCTTGTGGTTTTGCAGAAAACTTCAATCTCGTCTACCAAAAGATGCATGTGCATGCTTAAAACGCGTTTTCGCACGAATCCGTGCGCGGGTGCTAAAAAGAGCAGCATCGGCATGCTTAGCACGTTGTTTGGTAGAAATCCACGTGCGCGTTCTGCGAAAAGCACCATTTGCATGCACACATTGTGGTTTTGAGAAAACTTCAATCTCGTCTACCAAAAGATGCATGTGCATGCTTAAAACGCGTTTTCGCACGAATCCGTGCGCGGGTGCTAAAAAGAGCAGCATCGGCATGCTTAGCACGTTGTTTCGTAGAAATCCACGTGCGCGTTCTGCGAAAAAGCACCATTTGCATGCACATCTTGTGGTTTTGCAGAAAACTTCAATCTCGTCTACCAAAAGATGCATGTGCATGCTTAAAACGCGCTTTCGCACGAATCCGTGCGCGGGTGCTAAAAAGAGCAGCATCGGCATGCTTAGCACGTTGTTTGGTAGAAATCCACGTGCGTGTTCTGCGAAAAGCACCATTTGCATGCACATCTTGTGGTTTTGCAGAAAACTTCAATCTCGTCTACCAAAAGATGCATGTGCATGCTTAAAACGCGTTTTCGCACGAATCCGTGCGCGGGTGCTAAAAAGAGCAGCATCGGCATGCTTAGCACGTTGTTTGGTAGAAATCCACGTGCGCGTTCTGCGAAAAGCACCATTTGCATGCACATCTTGTGGTTTTGCAGAAAACTTCAATCTCGTCTACCAAAAGATGCATGTGCATGCTTAAAACGCGTTTTCGCACGAATCCGTGCGCGGGTGCTAAAAAGAGCAGCATCGGCATGCTTAGCACTGGTTGTTTGGTAGAAATCCACGTGCGCGTTCTGCGAAAAGCACCATTTGCATGCACATCTTGTGGTTTTGCAGAAAACTTCAATCTCGTCTACCAAAAGATGCATGTGCATGCTTGAAACGCGTTTTCGCACGAATCCGTGCGCGGGTGCTAAAAAGAGCAGCATCGGCATGCTTAGCACGTTGTTTGGTAGAACTCCACGTGCGCGTTGTGCGAAAAGCACCATTTGCATGCACATCTTGCGGTTTTGCAGAAAACTTCAATCTCGTCTACCAAAAGATGCATGTGCATGCTTAAAACGCGTTTTCGCACGAATTCGTGCGCGGGTGCTAAAAAGAGCAGCATCGGCATGCTTAGCACGTCGTTTGGTAGAAATCCACGTACGCGTTCTGCCAAGAGCACCATTTGCATGCACATCTTGTGGTTTTGCAGAAAACTTCAATCTCGTCTACCAAAAGATGCATGTGCATGCTTTAAACGCGTTTTCGCACAAATCCGTGCGCGGGTGCTAAAAAGAGCAGCATCGGCATGCTTAGCACGTCGTTTTGTAGAAATCCACGTGCGCGTTCTGCCAAGAGCACCATTTGCATGCACATCTTGTGGTTTTGCAGAAAACTTCATCCGCGTCTACCAAAAGATGCATGTGCATGCTTAAAACGCGTTTTCGCACGAATCCGTGCGCGGGTGCTAAAAAGAGCAGCATCGGCATGCTTAGCACGTCGTTTGGTAGAAATCCACGTGCGCGTTCTGCCAAAAGCACCATTTGCATGCACATCTTGTGGTTTTGCAGAAAACTTCAATCTCGTCTACCAAAAGATGCATGTGCATGCTTAAAACGCGTTTTCGCACGAATCCGTGCGCGGGTGCTAAAAAGAGCAGCATCGGCATGCTTAGCACGTTGTTTGGTAGAAATCCACGTGCGCGTTCTGCCAAGAGCACCATTTGCATGCACATCTTGTGGTTTTGCAGAAAACTTCATCCGCGTCTACCAAAAGATGCATGTGCATGCTTAAAACGCGTTTTCGCACGAATCCGTGCGCGGGTGCTAAAAAGAGCAGCATCGGCATGCTTAGCACGTTGTTTGGTAGAAATCCACGTGCGCGTTCTGCGAAAAGCACCATTTGCATGCACATCTTGTGCTTTTGCAGAAAACTTCAATCTCGTCTACCAAAAGATGCATGTGCATGCTTAAAACGCGTTTTCGCACAAATCCGTGCGCGGGTGCTAAAAAGAGCAGCATCGGCATGCTTAGCACGTTGTTTGGTAGAAATCCACGTGGGCGTTCTGCGAAAAGCACCATTTGCATGCACATCTTGTGGTTTTGCAGAAAACTTCAATCTCGTCTACCAAAAGATGCATGTGCATGCTTAAAACGCGTTTTCGCACGAATCCATGCGCGGGTGCTAAAAAGAGCAGCATCGGCATGCTTAGCACGTTGTTTGGTAGAAATCCACGTGCGCGTTCTGCGAAAGCACCATTTGCATGCACATCTTGTGGTTTTGCAGAAAACTTCAATCTCGTCTACCAAAAGATGCCTGTGCATGCTTAAAACGCGTTTTCGCACGAATCCGTGCGCGGGTGCTAAAAAGAGCAGCATCGGCATGCTTAGCACGTTGTTTCGTAATCTGTCTCGCGTGTGTCGTGCGCGTTCTGCGAAAAGCACCATTTGCATGCACATCTTGTGGTTTTGCAGAAAACTTCAATCTCGTCTACCAAAAGATGCATGTGCATGCTTAAAACGCGCTTTCGCACGAATCCGTGCGCGGGTGCTAAAAAGAGCAGCATCGGCATGCTTAGCACGTTGTTTGGTAGAAATCCACGTGCGTGTTCTGCGAAAAGCACCATTTGCATGCACATCTTGTGGTTTTGCAGAAAACTTCAATCTCGTCTACCAAAAGATGCATGTGCATGCTTTAAACGCGTTTTCGCACAAATCCGTGCGGCGGGTGCTAAAAAGAGCAGCATCGGCATGCTTAGCACGTCGTTTGGTAGAAATCCACGTGCGCGTTCTGCCAAGAGCACCATTTGCATGCACATCTTGTGGTTTTGCAGAAAACTTCATCCGCGTCTACCAAAAGATGCATGTGCATGCTTAAAACGCGTTTTCGCACGAATCCGTGCGCGGGTGCTAAAAAGAGCAGCATCGGCATGCTTAGCACGTCGTTTGGTAGAAATCCACGTGCGCGTTCTGCCAAAAGCACCATTTGCATGCACATCTTGTGGTTTTGCAGAAAACTTCAATCTCGTCTACCAAAAGATGCATGTGCATGCTTAAAACGCGTTTTCGCACGAATCCGTGCGCGGGGTGCTAAAAAGAGCAGCATCGGCATGCTTAGCACGTTGTTTGGTAGAAATCCACGTGCGCGTTCTGCCAAGAGCACCATTTGCATGCACATCTTGTGGTTTTGCAGAAAACTTCATCCGCGTCTACCAAAAGATGCATGTGCATGCTTAAAACGCGTTTTCGCACGAATCCGTGCGCGGGTGCTAAAAAGAGCAGCATCGGCATGCTTAGCACGTTGTTTGGTAGAAATCCACGTGCGCGTTCTGCGAAAAGCACCATTTGCATGCACATCTTGTGGTTTTGCAGAAAACTTCAATCTCGTCTACCAAAAGATGCATGTGCATGCTTAAAAACGCGTTTTCGCACAAATCGGTGCGCGGGTGCTAAAAAGAGCAGCATCGGCATGCTTAGCACGTTGTTTGGTAGAAATCCACGTGGGCGTTCTGCGAAAAGCACCATTTGCATGCACATCTTGTGGTTTTGCAGAAAACTTCAATCTCGTCTACCAAAAGATGCATGTGCATGCTTAAAACGCGTTTTCGCACGAATCCATGCGCGGGTGCTAAAAAGAGCAGCATCGGCATGCTTAGCACGTTGTTTGGTAGAAATCCACGTGCGCGTTCTGCGAAAAGCACCATTTGCATGCACATCTTGTGGTTTTGCAGAAAACTTCAATCTCGTCTACCAAAAGATGCATGTGCATGCTTAAAACGCGTTTTCGCACGAATCCGTGCGCGGGTGCTAAAAAGAGCAGCATCGGCATGCTTAGCACGTTGTTTCGTAGAAATCCACGTGCGCGTTCTGCGAAAAGCACCATTTGCATGCACATCTTGTGGTTTTGCAGAAAACTTCAATCTCGTCTACCAAAAGATGCATGTGCATGCTTAAAACGCGCTTTCGCACGAATCCGTGCGCGGGTGCTAAAAAGAGCAGCATCGGCATGCTTAGCACGTTGTTTGGTAGAAATCCACGTGCGTGTTCTGCGAAAAGCACCATTTGCATGCACATCTTGTGGTTTTGCAGAAAACTTCAATCTCGTCTACCAAAAGATGCATGTGCATGCTTAAAACGCGTTTTCGCACGAATCCGTGCGCGGGTGCTAAAAAGAGCAGCATCGGCATGCTTAGCACGTTGTTTGGTAGAAATCCACGTGCGCGTTCTGCGAAAAGCACCATTTGCATGCACATCTTGTGGTTTTGCAGAAAACTTCAATCTCGTCTACCAAAAGATGCATGTGCATGCTTAAAACGCGTTTTCGCACGAATCCGTGCGCGGGTGCTAAAAAGAGCAGCATCGGCATGCTTAGCACGTTGTTTGGTAGAAATCCACGTGCGCGTTCTGCGAAAAGCACCATTTGCATGCACATCTTGTGGTTTTGCAGAAAACTTCAATCTCGTCTACCAAAAGATGCATGTGCATGCTTGAAACGCGTTTTCGCACGAATCCGTGCGCGGGTGCTAAAAAGAGCAGCATCGGCATGCTTAGCACGTTGTTTGGTAGAACTCCACGTGCGCGTTGTGCGAAAAGCACCATTTGCATGCACATCTTGCGGTTTTGCAGAAAACTTCAATCTCGTCTACCAAAAGATGCATGTGCATGCTTAAAACGCGTTTTCGCACGAATCCGTGCGCGGGTGCTAAAAAGAGCAGCATCGGCATGCTTAGCACGTCGTTTGGTGGAAATCCACGTACGCGTTCTGCCAAGAGCACTATTTGCATGCACATCTTGTGGTTTTGCAGAAAACTTCAATCTCGTCTACCAAAAGATGCATGTGCATGCTTTAAACGCGTTTTCGCACAAATCCGTGCGCGGGTGCTAAAAAGAGCAGCATCGGCATGCTTAGCACGTCGTTTGGTAGAAATCCACGTGCGCGTTCTGCCAAGAGCACCATTTGCATGCACATCTTGTGGTTTTGCAGAAAACTTCATCCGCGTCTACCAAAAGATGCATGTGCATGCTTAAAACGCGTTTTCGCACGAATCCGTGCGCGGGTGCTAAAAAGAGCAGCATCGGCATGCTTAGCACGTTGTTTGGTAGAAATCCACGTGCGCGTTCTGCGAAAAGCACCATTTGCATGCACATCTTGTGGTTTTGCAGAAAACTTCAATCTCGTCTACCAAAAGATGCATGTGCATGCTTAAAACGCGTTTTCGCACGAATCCGTGCGCGTGTGCTAAAAAGAGCAGCATCGGCATGCTTAGCACGTTGTTTGGTAGAAATCCACGTGCGCGTTCTGCCAAGAGCACCATTTGCATGCACATCTTGTGGTTTTGCAGAAAACTTCATCCGCGTCTACCAAAAGATGCATGTGCATGCTTAAAACGCGTTTTCGCACGAATCCGTGCGCGGGTGCTAAAAAGAGCAGCATCGGCATGCTTAGCACGTCGTTTGGTAGAAATCCACGTGCGCGTTCTGCCAAAAGCACCATTTGCATGCACATCTTGTGGTTTTGCAGAAAACTTCAATCTCGTCTACCAAAAGATGCATGTGCATGCTTAACACGCGTTTTCGCACTAATCCGTGCGCGGGTGCTAAAAAGAGCAGCATCGGCATGCTTAGCACGTCGTTTGGTAGAAATCCACGTGCGCGTTCTGCCAAGAGCACCATTTGCATGCACATCTTGTGGTTTTGCAGAAAACTTCATCCGCGTCTACCAAAAGATGCATGTGCATGCTTAAAACGCGTTTTCGCACGAATCCGTGCGCGGGTGCTAAAAAGAGCAGCATCGGCATGCTTAGCACGTTGTTTGGTAGAAATCCACGTGCGCGTTCTGCGAAAAGCACCATTTGCATGCACATCTTGTGGTTTTGCAGAAAACTTCAATCTCGTCTACCAAAAGATGCATGTGCATGCTTAAAACGCGTTTTCGCACGAATCCGTGCGCGGGTGCTAAAAAGAGCAGCATCGGCATGCTTAGCACGTTGTTTGGTAGAAATCCACGTGCGCGTTCTGCCAAGAGCACCATTTGCATGCACATCTTGTGGTTTTGCAGAAAACTTCATCCGCGTCTACCAAAAGATGCATGTGCATGCTTAAAACGCGTTTTCGCACGAATCCGTGCGCGGGTGCTAAAAAGAGCAGCATCGGCATGCTTAGCACGTCGTTTGGTAGAAATCCACGTGCGCGTTCTGCCAAAAGCACCATTTGCATGCACATCTTGTGGTTTTGCAGAAAACTTCAATCTCGTCTACCAAAAGATGCATGTGCATGCTTAACACGCGTTTTCGCACAAATCCGTGCGCGGGTGCTAAAAAGAGCAGCATCGGCATGCTTAGCACGTTGTTTGGTAGAAATCCACGTGGGCGTTCTACGAAAAGCACCATTCGCATGCACATCTTGTGGTTTTGAGAAAACTTCAATCTCGTCTACCAAAAGATGCATGTGCATGCTTAAAACGCGTTTTCGCACGAATCCGTGCGCGGGTGCTAAAAAGAGCAGCATCGGCATGCTTAGCACGTTGTTTCGTAGAAATCCACGTGCGCGTTCTGCGAAAAGCACCCTTTGCATGCACATCTTGTGGTTTTGCAGAAAACTTCAATCTCGTCTACCAAAAGATGCATGTGCATGCTTAAAACGCGCTTTCGCACGAATCCGTGCGCGGGTGCTAAAAAGAGCAGCATCGGCATGCTTAGCACGTTGTTTGGTAGAAATCCACGTGCGTGTTCTGCGAAAAGCACCATTTGCATGCACATCTTGTGGTTTTGCAGAAAACTTCAATCTCGTCTACCAAAAGATGCATGTGCATGCTTAAAACGCGTTTTCGCACGAATCCGTGCGCGGGTGCTAAAAAGAGCAGCATCGGCATGCTTAGCACGTTGTTTGGTAGAAATCCACGTGCGCGTTCTGCCAAGAGCACCATTTGCATGCACATCTTGTGGTTTTGCAGAAAACTTCATCCGCGTCTACCAAAAGATGCATGTGCATGCTTAACACGCGTTTTCGCACAAATCCGTGCGCGGGTGCTAAAAAGAGCAGCATCGGCATGCTTAGCACGTTGTTTGGTAGAAATCCACGTGGGCGTTCTACGAAAAGCACCATTTGCATGCACATCTTGTGGTTTTGCAGAAAACTTCAATCTCGTCTACCAAAAGATGCATGTGCATGCTTAAAACGCGTTTTCGCACGAATCCGTGCGCGGGTGCTAAAAAGAGCAGCATCGGCATGCTTAGCACGTTGTTTGGTAGAAATCCACGTGCGCGTTCTGCGAAAAGCACCATTTGCATGCACATCTTGTGGTTTTGCAGAAAACTTCAATCTCGTCTACCAAAAGATGCATGTGCATGCTTAAAACGCGCTTTCGCACGAATCCGTGCGCGGGTGCTAAAAAGAGCAGCATCGGCATGCTTAGCACGTTGTTTGGTAGAAATCCACGTGCGCGTTCTGCGAAAAGCACCATTTGCATGCACATCTTGTGGTTTTGCAGAAAACTTCAATCTCGTCTACCAAAAGATGCATGTGCATGCTTAAAACGCGCTTTCGCACGAATCCGTGCGCGGGTGCTAAAAAGAGCAGCATCGGCATGCTTAGCACGTTGTTTGGTAGAAATCCACGTGCGCGTTCTGCGAAAAGCACCATTTGCATGCACATCTTGTGGTTTTGCAGAAAACTTCAATCTCGTCTACCAAAAGATGCATGTGCATGCTTAAAACGCGTTTTCGCACGAATCCGTGCGCGGGTGCTAAAAAGAGCAGCATCGGCATGCTTAGCACGTTGTTTGGTAGAAATCCACGTGCGCGTTCTGCGAAAAGCACCATTTGCATGCACATCTTGTGGTTTTGCAGAAAACTTCAATCTCGTCTACCAAAAGATGCATGTGCATGCTTGAAACGCGTTTTCGCACGAATCCGTGCGCGGGTGCTAAAAAGAGCAGCATCGGCATGCTTAGCACGTTGTTTGGTAGAACTCCACGTGCGCGTTGTGCGAAAAGCACCATTTGCATGCACATCTTGCGGTTTTGCAGAAAACTTCAATCTCGTCTACCAAAAGATGCATGTGCATGCTTAAAACGCGTTTTCGCACGAATCCGTGCGCGGGTGCTAAAAAGAGCAGCATCGGCATGCTTAGCACGTCGTTTGGTAGACATCCACGTACGCGTTCTGCCAAGAGCACCATTTGCATGCACATCTTGCGGTTTTGCAGAAAACTTCAATCTCGTCTACCAAAAGATGCATGTGCATGCTTAAAACGCGTTTTCGCACGAATCCGTGCGCGGGTGCTAAAAAGAGCAGCATCGGCATGCTTAGCACGTCGTTTGGTAGAAATCCACGTACGCGTTCTGCCAAGAGCACCATTTGCATGCACATCTTGTGGTTTTGCAGAAAACTTCAATCTCGTCTACCAAAAGATGCATGTGCATGCTTTAAACGCGTTTTCGCACAAATCCGTGCGCGGGTGCTAAAAAGAGCAGCATCGGCATGCTTAGCACGTCGTTTGGTAGAAATCCACGTGCGCGTTCTTCCAAGAGCACCATTTGCATGCACATCTTGTGGTTTTGCAGAAAACTTCATCCGCGTCTACCAAAAGATGCATGTGCATGCTTAAAACGCGTTTTCGCACGAATCCGTGCGCGGGTGCTAAAAAGAGCAGCATCGGCATGCTTAGCACGTCGTTTGGTAGAAATCCACGTGCGCGTTC
Source organism: Dermacentor andersoni (assembly GCF_023375885.2). Classification (NCBI taxonomy): domain Eukaryota; kingdom Metazoa; phylum Arthropoda; class Arachnida; order Ixodida; family Ixodidae; genus Dermacentor; species Dermacentor andersoni. The sequence continues at coordinate 188,819 of NW_027314837.1, read as the reverse complement.
TGCCAAAAGCACCATTTGCATGCACATCTTGTGGTTTTGCAGAAAACTTCAATCTCGTCTACCAAAAGATGCATGTGCATGCTTAAAACGCGTTTTCGCACGAATCCGTGCGCGGGTGCTAAAAAGAGCAGCATCGGCATGCTTAGCACGTTGTTTGGTAGAAATCCACGTGCGCGTTCTGCCAAGAGCACCATTTGCATGCACATCTTGTGGTTTTGCAGAAAACTTCATCCGCGTCTACCAAAAGATGCATGTGCATGCTTAAAACGCGTTTTCGCACGAATCCGTGCGCGGGTGCTAAAAAGAGCAGCATCGGCATGCTTAGCACGTTGTTTGGTAGAAATCCACGTGCGCGTTCTGCGAAAAGCACCATTTGCATGCACATCTTGTGGTTTTGCAGAAAACTTCAATCTCGTCTACCAAAAGATGCATGTGCATGCTTAAAACGCGTTTTCGCACAAATCCGTGCGCGGGTGCTAAAAAGAGCAGCATCGGCATGCTTAGCACGTTGTTTGGTAGAAATCCACGTGGGCGTTCTGCGAAAAGCACCATTTGCATGCACATCTTGTGGTTTTGCAGAAAACTTCAATCTCGTCTACCAAAAGATGCATGTGCATGCTTAAAACGCGTTTTCGCACGAATCCATGCGCGGGTGCTAAAAAGAGCAGCATCGGCATGCTTAGCACGTTGTTTGGTAGAAATCCACGTGCGCGTTCTGCGAAAAGCACCATTTGCAAGCACATCTTGTGGTTTTGCAGAAAACTTCAATCTCGTCTACCAAAAGATGCATGTGCATGCTTAAAACGCGTTTTCGCACGAATCCGTGCGCGGGTGCTAAAAAGAGCAGCATCGGCATGCTTAGCACGTTGTTTGGTAGAAATCCACGTGCGCGTTCTGCGAAAAGCACCATTTGCATGCACATCTTGTGGTTTTGCAGAAAACTTCAATCTCGTCTACCAAAAGATGCATGTGCATGCTTAAAACGCGTTTTCGCACAAATCCGTGCGCGGGTGCTAAAAAGAGCAGCATCGGCATTCTTAGCACGTTGTTTGGTAGAAATCCACGTGGGCGTTCTGCAAAAAGCACCATTTGCATGCACATCTTGTGGTTTTGCAGAAAACTTCATCCGCGTCTACCAAAAGATGCATGTGCATGCTTAAAACGCGTTTTCGCACGAATCCGTGCGCGGGTGCTAAAAAGAGCAGCATCGGCATGCTTAGCACGTCGTTTGGTAGAAATCCACGTGCGCGTTCTGCGAAAAGCACCATTTGCATGCACATCTTGTGGTTTTGCAGAAAACTTCAATCTCGTCTACCAAAAGATGCATGTGCGTGCTTAAAACGCGTTTTCGCACAAATCCGTGCGCGGGTGCTAAAAAGAGCAGCATCGGCATGCTTAGCACGTTGTTTGGTAGAAATCCACATGGGCGTTCTGCGAAAAGCACCATTTGCATGCACATCTTGTGGTTTTGCAGAAAACTTCAATCTCGTCTACCAAAAGATGCATGTGCATGCTTAAAACGCGTTTTCGCACGAATCCGTGCGCGGGTGCTAAAAAGAGCAGCATCGGCATGCTTAGCACGTTGTTTGGTAGAAATCCACGTGCGCGTTCTGCGAAAAGCACCATTTGCATGCACATATTGTGGTTTTGAGAAAACTTCAATCTCGTCTACCAAAAGATGCATGTGCATGCTTAAAACGCGTTTTCGCACGAATCCGTGCGCGGGTGCTAAAAAGAGCAGCATCGGCATGCTTAGCACGTTGTTTGGTAGAAATCCACGTGCGCGTTCTGCGAAAAGCACCATTTGCATGCACATCTTGTGGTTTTGCAGAAAACTTCAATCTCGTCTACCAAAAGATGCATGTGCATGCTTAAAACGCGCTTTCGCACGAATCCGTGCGCGGGTGCTAAAAAGAGCAGCATCGGCATGCTTAGCACGTTGTTTGGTAGAAATCCACGTGCGCGTTCTGCGAAAAGCACCATTTGCATGCACATATTGTGGTTTTGCAGAAAACTTCAATCTCGTCTACCAAAAGATGCATGTGCATGCTTAAAACGCGTTCTCGCACGAATCCGTGCGCGGGTGCTAAAAAGAGCAGCATCGGCATGCTTAGCACGTTGTTTGGTAGAAATCCACGTGCGCGTTCTGCGAAAAGCACCATTTGCATGCACATCTTGTGGTTTTGCAGAAAACTTCAATCTCGTCTACCAAAAGATGCATGTGCATGCTTAAAACGCGTTTTCGCACGAATCCGTGCGCGGGTGCTAAAAAGAGCAGCATCGGCATGCTTAGCACGTTGTTTGGTAGAAATCCACGTGCGCGTTCTGCGAAAAGCACCATTTGCATGCACATCTTGTGGTTTTGCAGAAAACTTCAATCTCGTCTACCAAAAGATGCATGTGCATGCTTGAAACGCGTTTTCGCACGAATCCGTGCGCGGGTGCTAAAAAGAGCAGCATCGGCATGCTTAGCACGTTGTTTGGTAGAACTCCACGTGCGCGTTGTGCGAAAAGCACCATTTGCATGCACATCTTGCGGTTTTGCAGAAAACTTCAATCTCGTCTACCAAAAGATGCATGTGCATGCTTAAAACGCGTTTTCGCACGAATCCGTGCGCGGGTGCTAAAAAGAGCAGCATCGGCATGCTTAGCACGTCGTTTGGTAGACATCCACGTACGCGTTCTGCCAAGAGCACCATTTGCATGCACATCTTGTGGTTTTGCAGAAAACTTCAATCTCGTCTACCAAAAGATGCATGTGCATGCTTAAAACGCGTTTTCGCACAAATCCGTGCGCGGGTGCTAAAAAGAGCAGCATCGGCATGCTTAGCACGTCGTTTGGTAGAAATCCACGTGCGCGTTCTGCCAAGAGCACCATTTGCATGCACATCTTGTGGTTTTGCAGAAAACTTCATCCGCGTCTACCAAAAGATGCATGTGCATGCTTAAAACGCGTTTTCGCACGAATCCGTGCGCGGGTGCTAAAAAGAGCAGCATCGGCATGCTTAGCACGTCGTTTGGTAGAAATCCACGTGCGCGTTCTGCCAAAAGCACTATTTGCATGCACATCTTGTGGTTTTGCAGAAAACTTCAATCTCGTCTACCAAAAGATGCATGTGCATGCTTAAAACGCGTTTTCGCACGAATCCGTGCGCGGGTGCTAAAAAGAGCAGCATCGGCATGCTTAGCACGTTGTTTGGTAGAAATCCACGTGCGCGTTCTGCCAAGAGCACCATTTGCATGCACATCTTGTGGTTTTGCAGAAAACTTCATCCGTGTCTACCAAAAGATGCATGTGCATGCTTAAAACGCGTTTTCGCACGAATCCATGCGCGGGTGCTAAAAAGAGCAGCATCGGCATGCTTAGCACGTTGTTTGGTAGAAATCCACGTGCGCGTTCTGCGAAAAGCACCATTTGCATGCACATCTTGTGGTTTTGCAGAAAACTTCAATCTCGTCTACCAAAAGATGCATGTGCATGCTTAAAACGCGTTTTCGCACAAATCCGTGCGCGGGTGCTAAAAAGAGCAGCATCGGCATGCTTAGCACGTTGTTTGGTAGAAATCCACGTGGGCGTTCTGCGAAAAGCACCATTTGCATGCACATCTTGTGGTTTTGCAGAAAACTTCAATCTCGTCTACCAAAAGATGCATGTGCATGCTTAAAACGCGTTTTCGCACGAATCCATGCGCGGGTGCTAAAAAGAGCAGCATCGGCATGCTTAGCACGTTGTTTGGTAGAAATCCACGTGCGCGTTCTGCGAAAAGCACCATTTGCATGCACATCTTGTGGTTTTGCAGAAAACTTCATCCGCGTCTACCAAAAGATGCATGTGCATGCTTAAAACGCGTTTTCGCACGAATCCGTGCGCGGGTGCTAAAAAGAGCAGCATCGGCATGCTTAGCACGTTGTTTCGTAGAAATCCACGTGCGCGTTCTGCGAAAAGCACCATTTGCATGCACATCTTGTGGTTTTGCAGAAAACTTCAATCTCCTCTACCAAAAGATGCATGTGCATGCTTAAAACGCGTTTTCGCACGAATCCGTGCGCGGGTGCTAAAAAGAGCAGCATCGGCATGCTTAGCACGTTGTTTGGTAGAAATCCACGTGCGCGTTCTGCGAAAAGCACCATTTGCGTGCACATCTAGTGGTTTTGCAGAAAACTTCAATCTCGTCTACCAAAAGATGCATGTGCATGCTTAAAACGCGTTTTCGCACGAATCCGTGCGCGGGTGCTAAAAAGAGCAGCATCGGCATGCTTAGCACGTTGTTTGGTAGAAATCCACGTGCGCGTTCTGCGAAAAGCACCATTTGCATGCACATCTTGTGGTTTTGCAGAAAACTTCAATCTCGTCTACCAAAAGATGCATGTGCATGCTTGAAACGCGTTTTCGCACGAATCCGTGCGCGGGTGCTAAAAAGAGCAGCATCGGCAAGCTTAGCACGTTGTTTGGTAGAACTCCACGTGCGCGTTGTGCGAAAAGCACCATTTGCATGCACATCTTGCGGTTTTGCAGAAAACTTCAATCTCGTCTACCAAAAGATGCATGTGCATGCTTAAAACGCGTTTTCGCACGAATCCGTGCGCGGGTGCTAAAAAGAGCAGCATCGGCATGCTTAGCACGTCGTTTGGTAGACATCCACATACGCGTTCTGCCAAGAGCACCATTTGCATGCACATCTTGTGGTTTTGCAGAAAACTTCAATCTCGTCTACCAAAAGATGCATGTGCATGCTTAAAACGCGTTTTCGCACAAATCCGTGCGCGGGTGCTAAAAAGAGCAGCATCGGCATGCTTAGCACGTCGTTTGGTAGAAATCCACGTGCGCGTTCTGCCAAGAGCACCATTTGCATGCACATCTTGTGGTTTTGCAGAAAACTTCATCCGCGTCTACCAAAAGATGCATGTGCATGCTTAAAACGCGTTTTCGCACGAATCCGTGCGCGGGTGCTAAAAAGAGCAGCATCGGCATGCTTAGCACGTCGTTTGGTAGAAATCCACGTGCGCGTTCTGCCAAAAGCACCATTTGCATGCACATCTTGTGGTTTTGCAGAAAACTTCAATCTCGTCTACCAAAAGATGCATGTGCATGCTTAAAACGCGTTTTCGCACGAATCCTTGCGCGGGTGCTAAAAAGAGCAGCATCGGCATGCTTAGCACGTTGTTTGGTAGAAATCCACGTGCGCGTTCTGCCAAGAGCACCATTTGCATGCACATCTTGTGGTTTTGCAGAAAACTTCATCCGCGTCTACGAAAAGATGCATGTGCATGCTTAAAACGCGTTTTCGCACGAATCCGTGCGCGGGTGCTAAAAAGAGCAGCATCGGCATGCTTAGCACGTTGTTTGGTAGAAATCCACGTGCGCGTTCTGCGAAAAGCACCATTTGCATGCACATCTTGTGGTTTTGCAGAAAACTTCAATCTCCTCTACCAAAAGATGCATGTGCATGCTTAAAACGCGTTTTCGCACGAATCCGTGCGCGGGTGCTAAAAAGAGCAGCATCGGCATGCTTAGCACGTTGTTTGGTAGAAATCCACGTGCGCGTTCTGCGAAAAGCACCATTTGCGTGCACATCTAGTGGTTTTGCAGAAAACTTCAATCTCGTCTACCAAAAGATGCATGTGCATGCTTAAAACACGTTTTCGCACAAATACGTGCGCGGGTGCTAAAAAGAGCAGCATCGGCATGCTTAGCACGTTGTTTGGTAGAAATCCACGTGGGCGTTCTGCGAAAAGCACCATTTGCATGCACATCTTGTGGTTTTGCAGAAAACTTCAATCTCGTCTACCAAAAGATGCATGTGCATGCTTAAAACGCGTTTTCGCACGAATCCGTGCGCGGGTGCTAAAAAGAGCAGCATCGGCATGCTTAGCACGTTGTTTGGTAGAAATCCACGTGCGCGTTCTGCGAAAAGCACCATTTGCATGCACATCTTGTGGTTTTGCAGAAAACTTCAATCTCGTCTACCAAAAGATGCATGTGCATGCTTGAAACGCGTTTTCGCACGAATCCGTGCGCGGGTGCTAAAAAGAGCAGCATCGGCAAGCTTAGCACGTTGTTTGGTAGAACTCCACGTGCGCGTTGTGCGAAAAGCACCATTTGCATGCACATCTTGCGGTTTTGCAGAAAACTTCAATCTCGTCTACCAAAAGATGCATGTGCATGCTTAAAACGCGTTTTCGCACGAATCCGTGCGCGGGTGCTAAAAAGAGCAGCATCGGCATGCTTAGCACGTCGTTTGGTAGACATCCACGTGCGCGTTCTGCCAAGAGCACCATTTGCATGCACATCTTGTGGTTTTGCAGAAAACTTCATCCGCGTCTACCAAAAGATGCATGTGCATGCTTAAAACGCGTTTTCGCACGAATCCGTGCGCGGGTGCTAAAAAGAGCAGCATCGGCATGCTTAGCACGTCGTTTGGTAGAAATCCACGTGCGCGTTCTGCCAAAAGCACCATTTGCATGCACATCTTGTGGTTTTGCAGAAAACTTCAATCTCGTCTACCAAAAGATGCATGTGCATGCTTAAAACGCGTTTTCGCACGAATCCTTGCGCGGGTGCTAAAAAGAGCAGCATCGGCATGCTTAGCACGTTGTTTGGTAGAAATCCACGTGCGCGTTCTGCCAAGAGCACCATTTGCATGCACATCTTGTGGTTTTGCAGAAAACTTCATCCGCGTCTACCAAAAGATGCATGTGCATGCTTAAAACGCGTTTTCGCACGAATCCGTGCGCGGGTGCTAAAAAGAGCAGCATCGGCATGCTTAGCACGTTGTTTGGTAGAAATCCACGTGCGCGTTCTGCGAAAAGCACCATTTGCATGCACATCTTGTGGTTTTGCAGAAAACTTCAATCTCGTCTACCAAAAGATGCATGTGCATGCTTAAAACGCGTTTTCGCACAAATCCGTGCGCGGGTGCTAAAAAGAGCAGCATCGGCATGCTTAGCACGTTGTTTGGTAGAAATCCACGTGCGCGTTCTGCGAAAAGCACCATTTGCATGCACATCTTGTGGTTTTGCAGAAAACTTCAATCTCGTCTACCAAAAGATGCATGTGCATGCTTGAAACGCGTTTTCGCACGAATCCGTGCGCGGGTGCTAAAAAGAGCAGCATCGGCATGCTTAGCACGTTGTTTGGTAGAACTCCACGTGCGCGTTGTGCGAAAAGCACCATTTGCATGCACATCTTGCGGTTTTGCAGAAAACTTCAATCTCGTCTACCAAAAGATGCATGTGCATGCTTAAAACGCGTTTTCGCACGAATCCGTGCGCGGGTGCTAAAAAGAGCAGCATCGGCATGCTTAGCACGTCGTTTGGTAGACATCCACATACGCGTTCTGCCAAGAGCACCATTTGCATGCACATCTTGTGGTTTTGCAGAAAACTTCAATCTCGTCTACCAAAAGATGCATGTGCATGCTTAAAACGCGTTTTCGCACAAATCCGTGCGCGGGTGCTAAAAAGAGCAGCATCGGCATGCTTAGCACGTCGTTTGGTAGAAATCCACGTGCGCGTTCTGCCAAGAGCACCATTTGCATGCACATCTTGTGGTTTTGCAGAAAACTTCATCCGCGTCTACCAAAAGATGCATGTGCATGCTTAAAACGCGTTTTCGCACGAATCCGTGCGCGGGTGCTAAAAAGAGCAGCATCGGCATGCTTAGCACGTTGTTTGGTAGAAATCCACGTGCGCGTTCTGCGAAAAGCACCATTTGCATGCACATCTTGTGGTTTTGCAGAAAACTTCAATCTCGTCTACCAAAAGATGCATGTGCATGCTTAAAACGCGTTTTCGCACAAATCCGTGCGCGGGTGCTAAAAAGAGCAGCATCGGCATGCTTAGCACGTTGTTTGGTAGAAATCCACGTGGGCGTTCTGCGAAAAGCACCATTTGCATGCACATCTTGTGGTTTTGCAGAAAACTTCAATCTCGTCTACCAAAAGATGCATGTGCATGCTTAAAACGCGTTTTCGCACGAATCCATGCGCGGGTGCTAAAAAGAGCAGCATCGGCATGCTTAGCACGTTGTTTGGTAGAAATCCACGTGCGCGTTCTGCGAAAAGCACCATTTGCATGCACATCTTGTGGTTTTGCAGAAAACTTCAATCTCGTCTACCAAAAGATGCATGTGCATGCTTAAAACGCGTTTTCGCACAAATCCGTGCGCGGGTGCTAAAAAGAGCAGCATCGGCATGCTTAGCACGTCGTTTGGTAGAAATCCACGTGCGCGTTCTGCCAAGAGCACCATTTGCATGCACATCTTGTGGTTTTGCAGAAAACTTCATCCGCGTCTACCAAAAGATGCATGTGCATGCTTAAAACGCGTTTTCGCACGAATCCGTGCGCGGGTGCTAAAAAGAGCAGCATCGGCATGCTTAGCACGTCGTTTGGTAGAAATCCACGTGCGCGTTCTGCCAAAAGCACCATTTGCATGCACATCTTGTGGTTTTGCAGAAAACTTCAATCTCGTCTACCAAAAGATTCATGTGCATGCTTAAAACGCGTTTTCGCACGAATCCTTGCGCGGGTGCTAAAAAGAGCAGCATCGGCATGCTTAGCACGTTGTTTGGTAGAAATCCACGTGCGCGTTCTGCCAAGAGCACCATTTGCATGCACATCTTGTGGTTTTGCAGAAAACTTCATCCGCGTCTACCAAAAGATGCATGTGCATGCTTAAAACGCGTTTTCGCACGAATCCGTGCGCGGGTGCTAAAAAGAGCAGCATCGGCATGCTTAGCACGTTGTTTGGTAGAAATCCACGTGCGCGTTCTGCGAAAAGCACCATTTGCATGCACATCTTGTGGTTTTGCAGAAAACTTCAATCTCGTCTACCAAAAGATGCATGTGCATGCTTAAAACGCGTTTTCGCACAAATCCGTGCGCGGGTGCTAAAAAGAGCAGCATCGGCATGCTTAGCACGTTGTTTGGTAGAAATCCACGTGCGCGTTCTGCGAAAAGCACCATTTGCATGCACATCTTGTGGTTTTGCAGAAAACTTCAATCTCGTCTACCAAAAGATGCATGTGCATGCTTGAAACGCGTTTTCGCACGAATCCGTGCGCGGGTGCTAAAAAGAGCAGCATCGGCATGCTTAGCACGTTGTTTGGTAGAACTCCACGTGCGCGTTGTGCGAAAAGCACCATTTGCATGCACATCTTGCGGTTTTGCAGAAAACTTCAATCTCGTCTACCAAAAGATGCATGTGCATGCTTAAAACGCGTTTTCGCACGAATCCGTGCGCGGGTGCTAAAAAGAGCAGCATCGGCATGCTTAGCACGTCGTTTGGTAGACATCCACATACGCGTTCTGCCAAGAGCACCATTTGCATGCACATCTTGTGGTTTTGCAGAAAACTTCAATCTCGTCTACCAAAAGATGCATGTGCATGCTTAAAACGCGTTTTCGCACAAATCCGTGCGCGGGTGCTAAAAAGAGCAGCATCGGCATGCTTAGCACGTCGTTTGGTAGAAATCCACGTGCGCGTTCTGCCAAGAGCACCATTTGCATGCACATCTTGTGGTTTTGCAGAAAACTTCATCCGCGTCTACCAAAAGATGCATGTGCATGCTTAAAACGCGTTTTCGCACGAATCCGTGCGCGGGTGCTAAAAAGAGCAGCATCGGCATGCTTAGCACGTTGTTTGGTAGAAATCCACGTGCGCGTTCTGCGAAAAGCACCATTTGCATGCACATCTTGTGGTTTTGCAGAAAACTTCAATCTCGTCTACCAAAAGATGCATGTGCATGCTTAAAACGCGTTTTCGCACAAATCCGTGCGCGGGTGCTAAAAAGAGCAGCATCGGCATGCTTAGCACGTTGTTTGGTAGAAATCCACGTGGGCGTTCTGCGAAAAGCACCATTTGCATGCACATCTTGTGGTTTTGCAGAAAACTTAAATCTCGTCTACCAAAAGATGCATGTGCATGCTTAAAACGCGTTTTCGCACGAATCCATGCGCGGGTGCTAAAAAGAGCAGCATCGGCATGCTTAGCACGTTGTTTGGTAGAAATCCACGTGCGCGTTCTGCGAAAAGCACCATTTGCATGCACATCTTGTGGTTTTGCAGAAAACTTCAATCTCGTCTACCAAAAGATGCATGTGCATGCTTAAAACGCGTTTTCGCACGAATCCGTGCGCGGGTGCTAAAAAGAGCAGCATCGGCATGCTTAGCACGTTGTTTGGTAGAAATCCACGTGCGCGTTCTGCGAAAAGCACCATTTGCATGCACATCTTGTGGTTTTGCAGAAAACTTCAATCTCGTCTACCAAAAGATGCATGTGCATGCTTAAAACGCGTTTTCGCACAAATCCGTGCGCGGGTGCTAAAAAGAGCAGCATCGGCATGCTTAGCACGTTGTTTGGTAGAAATCCACGTGGGCGTTCTGCGAAAAGCACCATTTGCATGCACATCTTGTGGTTTTGCAGAAAACTTCATCCGCGTCTACCAAAAGATGCATGTGCATGCTTAAAACGGGTTTTCGCACGAATCCGTGCGCGGGTGCTAAAAAGAGCAGCATCGGCATGCTTAGCACGTCGTTTGGTAGAAATCCACGTGCGCGTTCTGCCAAAAGCACCATTTGCATGCACATCTTGTGGTTTTGCAGAAAACTTCATCCGCGTCTACCAAAAGATGCATGTGCATGCTTAAAACGCGTTTTCGCACGAATCCGTGCGCGGGTGCTAAAAAGAGCAGCATCGGCATGCTTAGCACGTTGTTTGGTAGAAATCCACGTGCGCGTTCTGCGAAAAGCACCATTTGCATGCACATCTTGTGGTTTTGCAGAAAACTTCAATCTCGTCTACCAAAAGATGCATGTGCATGCTTAAAACGCGTTTTCGCACAAATCCGTGCGCGGGTGCTAAAAAGAGCAGCATCGGCATGCTTAGAACGTTGTTTGGTAGAAATCCACGTGGGCGTTCTGCGAAAAGCACCATTTGCATGCACATCTTGTGGTTTTGCAGAAAACTTCAATCTCGTCTACCAAAAGATGCATGTGCATGCTTAAAACGCGTTTTCGCACAAATCCGTGCGCGGGTGCTAAAAAGAGCAGCATCGGCATGCTTAGCACGTTGTTTGGTAGAAATCCACGTGGGCGTTCTGCGAAAAGCACCATTTGCATGCACATCTTGTGGTTTTGCAGAAAACTTCATCCGCGTCTACCAAAAGATGCATGTGCATGCTTAAAACGGGTTTTCGCACGAATCCGTGCGCGGGTGCTAAAAAGAGCAGCATCGGCATGCTTAGCACGTCGTTTGGTAGAAATCCACGTGCGCGTTCTGCCAAAAGCACCATTTGCATGCACATCTTGTGGTTTTGCAGAAAACTTCATCCGCGTCTACCAAAAGATGCATGTGCATGCTTAAAACGCGTTTTCGCACGAATCCGTGCGCGGGTGCTAAAAAGAGCAGCATCGGCATGCTTAGCACGTTGTTTGGTAGAAATCCACGTGCGCGTTCTGCGAAAAGCACCATTTGCATGCACATCTTGTGGTTTTGCAGAAAACTTCAATCTCGTCTACCAAAAGATGCATGTGCATGCTTAAAACGCGTTTTCGCACAAATCCGTGCGCGGGTGCTAAAAAGAGCAGCATCGGCATGCTTAGCACGTTGTTTGGTAGAAATCCACGTGGGCGTTCTGCGAAAAGCACCATTTGCATGCACATCTTGTGGTTTTGCAGAAAACTTCAATCTCGTCTACCAAAAGATGCATGTGCATGCTTAAAACGCGTTTTCGCACGAATCCGTGCGCGGGTGCTAAAAAGAGCAGCATCGGCATGCTTAGCACGTTGTTTGGTAGAAATCCACGTGCGCGTTCTGCGAAAAGCACCATTTGCATGCACATATTGTGGTTTTGAGAAAACTTCAATCTCGTCTACCAAAAGATGCATGTGCATGCTTAAAACGCGTTTTCGCACGAATCCGTGCGCGGGTGCTAAAAAGAGCAGCATCGGCATGCTTAGCACGTTGTTTGGTAGAAATCCACGTGCGCGTTCTGCGAAAAGCACCATTTGCATGCACATCTTGTGGTTTTGCAGAAAACTTCAATCTCGTCTACCAAAAGATGCATGTGCATGCTTAAAACGCGCTTTCGCACGAATCCGTGCGCGGGTGCTAAAAAGAGCAGCATCGGCATGCTTAGCACGTTGTTTGGTAGAAATCCACGTGCGCGTTCTGCGAAAAGCACCATTTGCATGCACATCTTGTGGTTTTGCAGAAAACTTCAATCTCGTCTACCAAAAGATGCATGTGCATGCTTAAAACGCGTTTTCGCACGAATCCGTGCGCGGGTGCTAAAAAGAGCAGCATCGGCATGCTTAGCACGTTGTTTGGTAGAAATCCACGTGCGCGTTCTGCGAAAAGCACCATTTGCATGCACATCTTGTGGTTTTGCAGAAAACTTCAATCTCGTCTACCAAAAGATGCATGTGCATGCTTAAAACGCGTTTTCGCACGAATCCGTGCGCGGGTGCTAAAAAGAGCAGCATCGGCATGCTTAGCACGTTGTTTGGTAGAAATCCACGTGCGCGTTCTGCGAAAAGCACCATTTGCATGCACATCTTGTGGTTTTGCAGAAAACTTCAATCTCGTCTACCAAAAGATGCATGTGCATGCTTGAAACGCGTTTTCGCACGAATCCGTGCGCGGGTGCTAAAAAGAGCAGCATCGGCATGCTTAGCACGTTGTTTGGTAGAAATCCACGTGCGCGTTGTGCGAAAAGCACCATTTGCATGCACATCTTGCGGTTTTGCAGAAAACTTCAATCTCGTCTACCAAAAGATGCATGTGCATGCTTAAAACGCGTTTTCGCACGAATCCGTGCGCGGGTGCTAAAAAGAGCAGCATCGGCATGCTTAGCACGTCGTTTGGTAGAAATCCACGTACGCGTTCTGCCAAGAGCACCATTTGCATGCACATCTTGTGGTTTTGCAGAAAACTTCAATCTCGTCTACCAAAAGATGCATGTGCATGCTTAAAACGCGTTTTCGCACAAATCCGTGCGCGGGTGCTAAAAAGAGCAGCATCGGCATGCTTAGCACGTCGTTTGGTAGAAATCCACGTGCGCGTTCTGCCAAGAGCACCATTTGCATGCACATCTTGTGGTTTTGCAGAAAACTTCATCCGCGTCTACCAAAAGATGCATGTGCATGCTTAAAACGCGTTTTCGCACGAATCCGTGCGCGGGTGCTAAAAAGAGCAGCATCGGCATGCTTAGCACGTCGTTTGGTAGAAATCCACGTGCGCGTTCTGCCAAAAGCACCATTTGCATGCACATCTTGTGGTTTTGCAGAAAACTTCAATCTCGTCTACCAAAAGATGCATGTGCATGCTTAAAACGCGTTTTTGCACGAATCCGTGCGCGGGTGCTAAAAAGAGCAGCATCGGCATGCTTAGCACGTTGTTTGGTAGAAATCCACGTGCGCGTTCTGCCAAGAGCACCATTTGCATGCACATCTTGTGGTTTTGCAGAAAACTTCATCCGCGTCTACCAAAAGATGCATGTGCATGCTTAAAACGCGTTTTCGCACGAATCCGTGCGCGGGTGCTAAAAAGAGCAGCATCGGCATGCTTAGCACGTTGTTTGGTAGAAATCCACGTGCGCGTTCTGCGAAAAGCACCATTTGCATGCACATCTTGTGGTTTTGCAGAAAACTTCAATCTCGTCTACCAAAAGATGCAGGTGCATGCTTAAAACGCGTTTTCGCACAAATCCGTGCGCGGGTGCTAAAAAGAGCAGCATCGGCATGCTTAGCACGTTGTTTGGTAGAAATCCACGTGGGCGTTCTGCGAAAAGCACCATTTGCATGCACATCTTGTGGTTTTGCAGAAAACTTCAATCTCGTCTACCAAAAGATGCATGTGCATGCTTAAAACGCGTTTTCGCACGAATCCATGCGCGGGTGCTAAAAAGAGCAGCATCGGCATGCTTAGCACGTTGTTTGGTAGAAATCCACGTGCGCGTTCTGCGAAAAGCACCATTTGCATGCACATCTTGTGGTTTTGCAGAAAACTTCATCCGCGTCTACCAAAAGATGCATGTGCATGCTTAAAACGCGTTTTCGCACGAATCCGTGCGCGGGTGCTAAAAAGAGCAGCATCGGCATGCTTAGCACGTTGTTTCGTAGAAATCCACGTGCGCGTTCTGCGAAAAGCACCATTTGCATGCACATCTTGTGGTTTTGCAGAAAACTTCAATCTCCTCTACCAAAAGATGCATGTGCATGCTTAAAACGCGTTTTCGCACGAATCTGTGCGCGGGTGCTAAAAAGAGCAGCATCGGCATGCTTAGCACGTTGTTTGGTAGAAATCCACGTGCGCGTTCTGCGAAAAGCACCATTTGCATGCACATCTAGTGGTTTTGCAGAAAACTTCAATCTCGTCTACCAAAAGATGCATGTGCATGCTTAAAACACGTTTTCGCACAAATACGTGCGCGGGTGCTAAAAAGAGCAGCATCGGCATGCTTAGCACGTTGTTTGGTAGAAATCCACGTGGGCGTTCTGCGAAAAGCACCATTTGCATGCACATCTTGTGGTTTTGCAGAAACCTTCAATCTGGTCTACCAAAAGATGCATGTGCATGCTTAAAACGCGTTTTCGCACGAATCCGTGCGTGGGTGCTAAAAAGAGCAGCATCGGCATGCTTAGCACGTTGTTTGGTAGAAATCCACGTGCGCGTTCTGCGAAAAGCACCATTTGCATGCACATATTGTGGTTTTGCAGAAAACTTCAATCTCGTCTACCAAAAGATGCATGTGCATGCTTAAAACGCGTTTTCGCACGAATCCGTGCGCGGGTGCTAAAAAGAGCAGCATCGGCATGCTTAGCACGTTGTTTGGTAGAAATCCACGTGCGCGTTCTGCGAAAAGCACCATTTGCATGCACATCTTGTGGTTTTGCAGAAAACTTCAATCTCGTCTACCAAAAGATGCATGTGCATGCTTAAAACGCGTTTTCGCACAAATCCGTGCGCGGGTGCTAAAAAGAGCAGCATCGGCATGCTTAGCACGTTGTTTGGTAGAAATCCACGTGCGCGTTCTGCGAAAAGCACCATTTGCATGCACATCTTGTGGTTTTGCAGAAAACTTCAATCTCCTCTACCAAAAGATGCATGTGCATGCTTAAAACGCGTTTTCGCACGAATCCGTGCGCGGGTGCTAAAAAGAGCAGCATCGGCATGCTTAGCACGTTGTTTGGTAGAAATCCACGTGCGCGTTCTGCGAAAAGCACCATTTGCATGCACATCTTGTGGTTTTGCAGAAAACTTCAATCTCCTCTACCAAAAGATGCATGTGCATGCTTAAAACGCGTTTTCGCACGAATCCGTGCGCGGGTGCTAAAAAGAGCAGCATCGGCATGCTTAGCACGTCGTTTGGTAGAAATCCACGTGCGCGTTCTGCGAAAAGCACCATTTGCATGCACATCTTGTGGTTTTGCAGAAAACTTCAATCTCGTCTACCAAAAGATGCATGTGCATGCTTAAAACGCGTTTTCGCACGAATCCGTGCGCGGGTGCTAAAAAGAGCAGCATCGGCATGCTTAGCACGTTGTTTGGTAGAAATCCACGTGCGCGTTCTGCGAAAAGCACCATTTGCATGCACATCTTGTGGTTTTGCAGAAAACTTCAATCTCGTCTACCAAAAGATGCATGTGCATGCTTAAAACGCGTTTTCGCACGAATCCGTGCGCGGGTGCTAAAAAGAGCAGCATCGGCATGCTTAGCACGTTGTTTGGTAGAAATCCACGTGCGCGTTCTGCGAAAAGCACCATTTGCATGCACATCTTGTGGTTTTGCAGAAAACTTCAATCTCGTCTACCAAAAGATGCATGTGCATGCTTAAAACGCGTTTTCGCACAAATCCGTGCGCGGGTGCTAAAAAGAGCAGCATCGGCATGCTTAGCACGTTGTTTGGTAGAAATCCACGTGCGCGTTCTGCGAAAAGCACCATTTGCATGCACATCTTGTGGTTTTGCAGAAAACTTCAATCTCCTCTACCAAAAGATGCATGTGCATGCTTAAAACGCGTTTTCGCACGAATCCGTGCGCGGGTGCTAAAAAGAGCAGCATCGGCATGCTTAGCACGTTGTTTGGTAGAAATCCACGTGCGCGTTCTGCGAAAAGCACCATTTGCATGCACATCTTGTGGTTTTGCAGAAAACTTCAATCTCCTCTACCAAAAGATGCATGTGCATGCTTAAAACGCGTTTTCGCACGAATCCGTGCGCGGGTGCTAAAAAGAGCAGCATCGGCATGCTTAGCACGTCGTTTGGTAGAAATCCACGTGCGCGTTCTGCGAAAAGCACCATTTGCATGCACATCTTGTGGTTTTGCAGAAAACTTCAATCTCGTCTACCAAAAGATGCATGTGCATGCTTAAAACGCGTTTTCGCACGAATCCGTGCGCGGGTGCTAAAAAGAGCAGCATCGGCATGCTTAGCACGTTGTTTGGTAGAAATCCACGTGCGCGTTCTGCGAAAAGCACCATTTGCATGCACATCTTGTGGTTTTGCAGAAAACTTCAATCTCGTCTACCAAAAGATGCATGTGCATGCTTAAAACGCGTTTTCGCACGAATCCGTGCGCGGGTGCTAAAAAGAGCAGCATCGGCATGCTTAGCACGTTGTTTGGTAGAAATCCACGTGCGCGTTCTGCGAAAAGCACCATTTGCATGCACATCTTGTGGTTTTGCAGAAAACTTCAATCTCGTCTACCAAAAGATGCATGTGCATGCTTAAAACGCGTTTTCGCACGAATCCGTGCGCGGGTGCTAAAAAGAGCAGCATCGGCATGCTTAGCACATTGTTTGGTAGAAATCCACGTGCGCGTTCTGCGAAAAGCACCATTTGCATGCACATCTTGTGGTTTTGCAGAAAACTTCAATCTCGTCTACCAAAAGATGCATGTGCATGCTTAAAACGCGTTTTCGCACGAATCCGTGCGCGGGTGCTATAAAGAGCAGCATCGGCATGCTTAGCACGTTGTTTGGTAGAAATCCACGTGGGCGTTCTGCGAAAAGCACCATTTGCATGCACATCTTGTGGTTTTGCAGAAAACTTCAATCTCCTCTACCAAAAGATGCATGTGCATGCTTAAAACGCGTTTTCGCACGAATCCGTGCGCGGGTGCTAAAAAGAGCAGCATCGGCATGCTTAGCACGTTGTTTGGTAGAAATCCACGTGCGCGTTCTGCGAAAAGCACCATTTGCATGCACATCTAGTGGTTTTGCAGAAAACTTCAATCTCGTCTACCAAAAGATGCATGTGCATGCTTAAAACACGTTTTCGCACAAATACGTGCGCGGGTGCTAAAAAGAGCAGCATCGGCATGCTTAGCACGTTGTTTGGTAGAAATCCACGTGCGCGTTCTGCGAAAAGCACCATTTGCATGCACATATTGTGGTTTTGCAGAAAACTTCAATCTCGTCTACCAAAAGATGCATGTGCATGCTTAAAACGCGTTTTCGCACGAATCCGTGCGCGGGTGCTAAAAAGAGCAGCATCGGCATGCTTAGCACGTTGTTTGGTAGAAATCCACGTGCGCGTTCTGCGAAAAGCACCATTTGCATGCACATCTTGTGGTTTTGCAGAAAACTTCAATCTCGTCTACCAAAGATGCATGTGCATGCTTAAAACGCGTTTTCGCACGAATCCGTGCGCGGGTGCTAAAAAGAGCAGCATCGGCATGCTTAGCACGTTGTTTGGTAGAAATCCACGTGCGCGTTCTGCGAAAAGCACCATTTGCATGCACATCTTGTGGTTTTGCAGAAAACTTCAATCTCGTCTACCAAAAGATGCATGTGCATGCTTAAAACGCGTTTTCGCACAAATCCGTGCGCGGGTGCTAAAAAGAGCAGCATCGGCATGCTTAGCACTTTGTTTGGTAGAAATCCACGTGCGCGTTCTGCGAAAAGCACCATTTGCATGCACATCTTGTGGTTTTGCAGAAAACTTCAATCTCCTCTACCAAAAGATGCATGTGCATGCTTAAAACGCGTTTTCGCACGAATCCGTGCGCGGGTGCTAAAAAGAGCAGCATCGGCATGCTTAGCACGTCGTTTGGTAGAAATACACGTGCGCGTTCTGCGAAAAGCACCATTTGCATGCACATCTTGTGGTTTTGCAGAAAACTTCAATCTCGTCTACCAAAAGATGCATGTGCATGCTTAAAACGCGTTTTCGCACGAATCCGTGCGCGGGTGCTAAAAAGAGCAGCATCGGCATGCTTAGCACGTTGTTTGGTAGAAATCCACGTGCGCGTTCTGCGAAAAGCACCATTTGCATGCACATCTTGTGGTTTTGCAGAAAACTTCAATCTCGTCTACCAAAAGATGCATGTGCATGCTTAAAACGCGTTTTCGCACGAATCCGTGCGCGGGTGCTAAAAAGAGCAGCATCGGCATGCTTAGCACGTTGTTTGGTAGAAATCCACGTGTGCGTTCTGCGAAAAGCACCATTTGCATGCACATCTTGTGGTTTTGCAGAAAACTTCAATCTCGTCTACCAAAAGATGCATGTGCATGCTTAAAACGCGTTTTCGCACGAATCCGTGCGCGGGTGCTAAAAAGAGCAGCATCGGCATGCTTAGCACGTTGTTTGGTAGAAATCCACGTGCGCGTTCTGCGAAAAGCACCATTTGCATGCACATCTTGTGGTTTTGCAGAAAACTTCAATCTCGTCTACCAAAAGATGCATGTGCATGCTTAAAACGCGTTTTCGCACGAATCCGTGCGCGGGTGCTAAAAAGAGCAGCATCGGCATGCTAGCACATTGTTTGGTAGAAATCCACGTGCGCGTTCTGCGAAAAGCACCATTTGCATGCACATCTTGTGGTTTTGCAGAAAACTTCAATCTCGTCTACCAAAAGATGCATGTGCATGCTTAAAACGCGTTTTCGCACGAATCCGTGCGCGGGTGCTATAAAGAGCAGCATCGGCATGCTTAGCACGTTGTTTGGTAGAAATCCACGTGGGCGTTCTGCGAAAAGCACCATTTGCATGCACATCTTGTGGTTTTGCAGAAAACTTCAATCTCCTCTACCAAAAGATGCATGTGCATGCTTAAAACGCGTTTTCGCACGAATCCGTGCGCGGGTGCTAAAAAGAGCAGCATCGGCATGCTTAGCACGTTGTTTGGTAGAAATCCACGTGCGCGTTCTGCGAAAAGCACCATTTGCATGCACATCTAGTGGTTTTGCAGAAAACTTCAATCTCGTCTACCAAAAGATGCATGTGCATGCTTAAAACACGTTTTCGCACAAATACGTGCGCGGGTGCTAAAAAGAGCAGCATCGGCATGCTTAGCACGTTGTTTGGTAGAAATCCACGTGGGCGTTCTGCGAAAAGCACCATTTGCATGCACATCTTGTGGTTTTGCAGAAACCTTCAATCTCGTCTACCAAAAAGATGCATGTGCATGCTTAAAACGCGTTTTCGCACGAATCCGTGCGCGGGTGCTAAAAAGAGCAGCATCGGCATGCTTAGCACGTTGTTTGGTAGAAATCCACGTGCGCGTTCTGCGAAAAGCACCATTTGCATGCACATCTTGTGGTTTTGCAGAAAACTTCAATCTCGTCTACCAAAAGATGCATGTGCATGCTTAAAACGCGTTTTCGCACAAATCCGTGCGCGGGTGCTAAAAAGAGCAGCATCGGCATGCTTAGCACTTTGTTTGGTAGAAATCCACGTGCGCGTTCTGCGAAAAGCACCATTTGCATGCACATCTTGTGGTTTTGCAGAAAACTTCAATCTCCTCTACCAAAAGATGCATGTGCATGCTTAAAACGCGTTTTCGCACGAATCCGTGCGCGGGGTGCTAAAAAGAGCAGCATCGGCATGCTTAGCACGTCGTTTGGTAGAAATACACGTGCGCGTTCTGCGAAAAGCACCATTTGCATGCACATCTTGTGGTTTTGCAGAAAACTTCAATCTCGTCTACCAAAAGATGCATGTGCATGCTTAAAAACGCGTTTTCGCACGAATCCCGTGCGCGGGTGCTAAAAAGAGCAGCATCGGCATGCTTAGCACGTTGTTTGGTAGAATCCACGTGCGCGTTCTGCGAAAAGCACCATTTGCATGCACATCTTGTGGTTTTGCAGAAAACTTCAATCTCGTCTACCAAAAGATGCATGTGCATGCTTAAAACGCGTTTTCGCACGAATCCGTGCGCGGGTGCTAAAAAGAGCAGCATCGGCATGCTTAGCACGTTGTTTGGTAGAAATCCACGTGTGCGTTCTGCGAAAAGCACCATTTGCATGCACATCTTGTGGTTTTGCAGAAAACTTCAATCTCGTCTACCAAAAGATGCATGTGCATGCTTAAAAACGCGTTTTCGCACGAATCCGTGCGCGGGTGCTAAAAAGAGCAGCATCGGCATGCTTAGCACGTTGTTTGGTAGAAATCCACGTGCGCGTTCTGCGAAAAGCACCATTTGCATGCACATCTTGTGGTTTTGCAGAAAACTTCAATCTCGTCTACCAAAAGATGCATGTGCATGCTTAAAACGCGTTTTCGCACGAATCCGTGCGCGGGTGCTAAAAAGAGCAGCATCGGCATGCTTAGCACATTGTTTGGTAGAAATCCACGTGCGCGTTCTGCGAAAAGCACCATTTGCATGCACATCTTGTGGTTTTGCAGAAAACTTCAATCTCGTCTACCAAAAGATGCATGTGCATGCTTAAAACGCGTTTTCGCACGAATCCGTGCGCGGGTGCTATAAAGAGCAGCATCGGCATGCTTAGCACGTTGTTTGGTAGAAATCTCCACGTGGGCGTTTCTGCGAAAAGCACCATTTGCATGCACATCTTGTGGTTTTGCAGAAAACTTCAATCTCCTCTACCAAAAGATGCATGTGCATGCTTAAAAACGCGTTTTCGCACGAATCCGTGCGCGGGTGCTAAAAAGAGCCAGCATCGGCATGCTTAGCACGTTGTTTGGTAGAAATCCACGTGCGCGTTTCTGCGAAAAGCACCATTTGCATGCACATCTAGTGGTTTTGCAGAAAACTTCAATCTCGTCTACCAAAAGATGCATGTGCATGCTTAAAACACGTTTTCGCACAAATACGTGCGCGGGTGCTAAAAAGAGCAGCATCGGCATGCTTAGCACGTTGTTCTGGCTAGAGAATCCACGTGGGCGTTCTGCGAAAAGCACCATTTGCATGCACATCTTGTGGTTTTGCAGAAACCTTCAATCTCGTCTACCAAAAGATGCATGTGCATGCTTAAAACGCGTTTTCGCACGAATCCGTGCGTGGGTGCTAAAAAGAGCAGCATCGGCATGCTTAGCACGTTGTTTGGTAGAATTTACGTGCGCGTTCTGCGAAAAGCATCCATTTGCATGCACATATTGTGGTTTTGCAGAAAACTTCAATCTCGTCTACCAAAAGATGCATGTGCATGCTTAAAACGCGTTTTCGCACGAATCCGTGCGCGGGTGCTAAAAAGAAGCAGCAATCGGCATGCTTAGCACGTTGTTTGGTAGAAATCCACGTGCGCGTTCTGCGAAAAAGCACCATTTGCATGCACATCTTGTGGTTTTGCAGAAAACTTCAATCTCGTCTACCAAAAGATGCATGTGCATGCTTAAAACGCGTTTTCGCACGAATCCGTGCGCGGGTGCTAAATAAAGAGCAGCATCGGCATGCTTAGCACGTTGTTTGGTAGAAATCCACGTGCGCGTTCTGCGAAAAGCACCCATTTGCATGCACATCTTGTGGTTTTGCAGAAAACTTCAATCTCGTCTACCAAAAGATGCATGTGCATGCTTAAAACGCGTTTTCGCACGAATCCGTGCGCGGGTGCTAAAAAGAGCAGCATCGGCATGCTTAGCACGTTGTTTTGGTAGAAATCCACGTGCGCGTTCTGCGAAAAGCACCATTTTGCATGCACATTCTTGTGGTTTTGCAGAAAACTTCAATCTCGTCTACCAAAAGATGCATGTGCATGCTTAAAACGCGTTTTCGCGACAAATCCGTGCGCGGGTGCTAAAAGAGCAGCATCGGCATGCTTAGCCACTTTGTTTGGTAGAAATCCACGTGCGCGTTCTGCGAAAAGCACCATTTGCATGCACATCTTGTGGTTTTGCAGAAAACTTCAATCTCCTCTACCCAAAGATGCATGTGCATGCTTAAAACGCGTTTTCGCACGAATCCGTGCGCGGTGCTAAAAAGAGCAGCATCGGCATGCTTAGCACGTCGTTTGGTAGAAATCCACGTGCGCGTTCCTGCGAAAAGCACCATTTGCATGCACATCTTGTGGTTTGCAGAAAACTTCAATCTCGTCTACCAAAAGATGCATGTGGCATGCTTAAAACGCGTTTTCGCACGAATCCGTGCGCGGGTGCTAAAAAGAGCAGCATCGGCATGCTTAGCACGTTGTTTGGTAGAAAATCCACGTGCGCGTTCTGCGAAAAAGCACCACTTTGCATGCACATCTTGTGGGTTTTGCAGAAAAACTTCATCCGCGTCTACCAAAAGATGCATGTGCATGCTTAAAACGCGTTTTCGCACGAATGCCGTGCGCGGGTGCTAAAAGAGCAGCATCGGCATGCTTAGCACGTTGTTTGGTAGAAATCCACGTGCGCGTTCTGCGAAAAGCACCATTTGCATGCACATCTTGTGGTTTTGCAGAAAACTTCAATCTCGTCTACCAAAGATGCATGTGCATGCTTAAAACGCGTTTTCGCACGAATCCGTGCGCGGGTGCTAAAAAGAGCAGCATCGGCATGCTTAGCACGTTGTTTGGTAGAAATCCAACGTGCGCCGTTCTGCGAAAAGCACCATTTGCATGGCACATCTTGTGGTTTTGCAGAAAACTTCAATCTCGTCTACCAAAAGATGCATGTGCATGCTTAAAACGCGTTTTCGCACGAATCCGTGCGCGGGTGCTAAAAAGAGCAGCATCGGCATGCTTAGCACGTTGTTTGGTAGAAATGCCACGTGCGCGTTCTGCGAAAAGCACCATTTGCATGCACATCTTGTGGTTTTGCAGAAAACTTCAATCTCGTCTACCAAAAGAATGCATGTGCATGCTTAAAACGCGTTTTCGCACGAATCCGTGCGCGGGTGCTAAAAAGAGCAGCATCGGCATGCTTAGCACTTTGTTTGGTAGAAATCCACGTGGGCGTTCTGCGAAAAGCACCATTTGCATGCACATCTTGTGGTTTTTGCAGAAACCTTCAATCTCGTCTACCAAAAGATGCATGTGCATGCTTAAAATGCGTTTTCGCACGAATCCGTGCGCGGGTGCTAAAAAGAGCAGCATTGGCATGCTTAGCACGTCGTTTGGTAGAAATCCACGTGCGCGTTCTGCCAAAAGCACCATTTGCATGCACATCTTGTGGTTTTGCAGAAAACTTCATCCGCGTCTACCAAAAGATGCATGTGCATGCTTAAAACGCGTTTTCGCACGAATCCGTGCGCGGGTGCTAAAAAGAGCAGCATCGGCATGCTTAGCACGTTGTTTGGTAGAAATCCACGTGCGCGTTCTGCGAAAAGCACCATTTGCATGCACATCTTGTGGTTTTGCAGAAAACTTCAATCTCGTCTACCAAAAGATGCATGTGCATGCTTAAAACGCGTTTTCGCACGAATCCGTGCGCGGGTGCTAAAAAGAGCAGCATCGGCATGCTTAGCACGTTGTTTGGTAGAAATCCACGTGCGCGTTCTGCGAAAAGCACCATTTGCATGCACATCTAGTGGTTTTGCAGAAAACTTCAATCTCGTCTACCAAAAGATGCATGTGCATGCTTAAAACACGTTTTCGCACAAATACGTGCGCGGGTGCTAAAAGAGCAGCATCGGCATGCTTAGCACGTTGTTTGGTAGAAATCCACGTGGGCGTTCTGCGAAAAGCACCATTTGCATGCACATCTTGTGGTTTTGCAGAAACCTTCAATCTCGTCTACCAAAAGATGCATGTGCATGCTTAAAACGCGTTTTCGCACGAATCCGTGCGTGGGTGCTAAAAAGAGCAGCATCGGCATGCTTAGCACGTTGTTTGGTAGAAATCCACGTGCGCGTTCTGCGAAAAGCACCATTTGCATGCACATATTGTGGTTTTGCAGAAAACTTCAATCTCGTCTACCAAAAGATGCATGTGCATGCTTAAAACGCGTTTTCGCACGAATCCGTGCGCGGGTGCTAAAAAGAGCAGCATCGGCATGCTTAGCACGTTGTTTGGTAGAAATCCACGTGCGCGTTCTGCGAAAAGCACCATTTGCATGCACATCTTGTGGTTTTGCAGAAAACTTCAATCTCGTCTACCAAAAGATGCATGTGCATGCTTAAAACGCGTTTTCGCGCAAATCCGTGCGCGGGTGCTAAAAAGAGCAGCATCGGCATGCTTAGCACTTTGTTTGGTAGAAATCCACGTGCGCGTTCTGCGAAAAAGCACCATTTGCATGCACATCTTGTGGTTTTGCAGAAAACTTCAATCTCCTCTACCAAAAGATGCATGTGCATGCTTAAAACGCGTTTTCGCACGAATCCGTGCGCGGGTGCTAAAAAGAGCAGCATCGGCTATGCTTAGCACGTCGTTTGGTAGACATCCACGTGCGCGTTCTGCGAAAAGCACCATTTGCATGCACATCTTGTGGTTTTGCAGAAAACTTCAATCTCGTCTACCAAAAGATGCATGTGCATGCTTAAAACGCGTTTTCGCACGAATCCGTGCGCGGGTGCTAAAAAGAGCAGCATCGGCATGCTTAGCACGTTGTTTGGTAGAAATCCACGTGCGCGTTCTGCGAAAAGCACCATTTGCTTGCACATCTTGTGGTTTTGCAGAAAACTTCAATCTCGTCTACCAAAAGATGCATGTGCATGCTTAAAACGCGTTTTCGCACGAATCCGTGCGCGGGTGCTAAAAAGAGCAGCATCGGCATGCTTAGCACGTTGTTTGGTAGAAATCCACGTGCGCGTTCTGCGAAAAGCACCATTTGCATGCACATCTTGTGGTTTTGCAGAAAACTTCAATCTCGTCTACCAAAAGATGCATGTGCATGCTTAAAACGCGTTTTCGCACGAATCCGTGCGCGGGTGCTAAAAAGAGCAGCATCGGCATGCTTAGCACGTTGTTTGTAGAAATCAACGTGCGCGTTCTGCCAAGAGCACCATTTGCATGCACATCTTGTGGTTTTGCAGAAAACTTCATCCGCGTCTACCAAAAGATGCATGTGCATGCTTAAAACGCGTTTTCGCACGAATCCGTGCGCGGGTGCTAAAAGAGCAGCATCGGCATGCTTAGCACGTTGTTTGGTAGAAATCCACGTGCGCGTTCTGCGAAAAAGCACAATTTGCATGCACATCTCGTGGTTTTGCAGAAAACTTCAATCTCGTCTACCAAAAGATGCATGTGCATGCTTAAAACGCGTTTTCGCACAAATCCGTGCGCGGGTGCTAAAAAGAGCAGCATCGGCATGCTTAGCACGTTGTTTGGTAGAAATCCACGTGGGCGTTCTGCGAAAAGCACCATTTGCGATGCACATCTTGTGGTTTTGCAGAAGAACTTCACTCTCGTCTACACAAGAAGATGCATGTGCATGCTTAAAACGCGTTTTCGCTACGAATCCATGCGCGGGTGCTAAAAAGAGCAGCATCGGCATGCTTAGCACGTTGTTTGGTAGAAATCCACGTGCGCGTTCTGCGAAAAGCACCATTTGCATGCACATCTTGTGGTTTTGCAGAAAACTTCAATCTCGTCTACCAAAAGATGCATGTGCATGCTTAAAACGCGTTTTCGCACAAATACGTGCGCGGGTGCTAAAAAGAGCAGCATCGGCATGCTTAGCACGTTGTTTGGTAGAAATCCACGTGGGCGTTCTGCGAAAAGCACCATTTGCATGCACATCTTGTGGTTTTGCAGAAAAACTTCAATCTCCTCTACCAAATGATGCATGTGCATGCTTAAAACGCGTTTTCGCACAAATCCGTGCGCGGGTGCTAAA
The DNA here is from genome assembly GCF_023375885.2 of Dermacentor andersoni. NCBI lineage: Eukaryota > Metazoa > Arthropoda > Arachnida > Ixodida > Ixodidae > Dermacentor > Dermacentor andersoni. The sequence goes on along the minus strand of NW_027314837.1, from coordinate 162,885 downwards.
AAGAGCAGCATCGGCATGCTTAGCACGTTGTTTGGGTAGAAATCCACGTGGGCGTTCTGCGAAAAGCACCATTTGCATGCACATCTTGTGGTTTTGCAGAAAACTTCAATCTCGTCTACCAAAAGATGCATGTGCATGCTTAAAACGCGTTTTCGCACGAATCCGTGCGCGGGTGCTAAAAAGAGCAGCATCGGCATGCTTAGCACGTTGTTTGGTAGAAATCCACGTGGGCGTTCTACGAAAAGCACCATTTGCATGCACATCTTGTGGTTTTGCAGAAAACTTCAATCTCGTCTACCAAAAGATGCATGTGCATGCTTAAAACGCGCTTTCGCACGAATCCGTGCGCGGGTGCTAAAAAGAGCAGCAATCGGCATGCTTAGCACGTTGTTTGGTAGAAATCCACGTGCGCGTTCTGCGAAAAGCACCATTTGCATGCACATCTTGTGGTTTTGCAGAAAACTTCAATCTCGTCTACCAAAAGATGCATGTGCATGCTTAAAACGCGTTTTCGCACGAATCCGTGCGCGGGTGCTAAAAAGAGCAGCATCGGCATGCTTAGCACGTTGTTTGGTAGAAATCCACGTGCGCGTTCTGCGAAAAGCACCATTTGCATGCACATCTTGTGGTTTTGCAGAAAACTTCAATCTCGTCTACCAACAGATGCATGTGCATGCTTAAAACGCGTTTTCGCACGAATCCGTGCGCGGGTGCTAAAAAGAGCAGCATCGGCATGCTTAGCACGTTGTTTGGTAGAAATCCACGTGGGCGTTCTGCGAAAAGCACCATTTGCATGCACATCTTGTGGTTTTGCAGAAAACTTCAATCTCCTCTACCAAATGATGCATGTGCATGCTTAAAACGCGCTTTCGCACGAATCCGTGCGCGGGTGCTAAAAAGAGCAGCATCGGCATGCTTAGCACGTTGTTTGGTAGAAATCCACGTGCGCGTTCTGCGAAAAGCACCATTTGCATGCACATATTGTGGTTTTGAGAAAAACTTCAATCTCGTCTACCAAAAGATGCATGTGCATGCTTAAAACGCGTTTTCGCACGAATCCGTGCGCGGGTGCTAAAAAGAGCAGCATCGGCATGCTTAGCACGTTGTTTGGTAGAAATCCACGTGCGCGTTCTGCGAAAAGCACCATTTGCATGCACATCTTGTGGTTTTGCAGAAAACTTCAATCTCGTCTACCAAAAGATGCATGTGCATGCTTAAAAACGCGCTTTCGCACGAATCCGTGCGCGGGTGCTAAAAAGAGCAGCATCGGCATGCTTAGCACGTTGTTTGGTAGAAATCCACGTGCGCGTTCTGCGAAAAGCACCATTTGCATGCACATCTTGTGGTTTTGCAGAAAACTTCAATCTCGTCTACCAAAAGATGCATGTGCATGCTTAAAACGCGTTTTCGCACGAATCCGTGCGCGGGTGCTAAAAGAGCAGCATCGGCATGCTTAGCACGTTGTTTGGTAGAAATCCACGTGCGCGTTCTGCGAGAAAGCACCATTTGCATGCACATCTTGTGGTTTTGCAGAAAACTTCAATCTCGTCTACCAAAAGATGCATGTGCATGCTTAAAATGCGTTTTCGCACGAATCCGTGCGCGGGTGCTAAAAAGAGCAGCATCGGCATGCTTAGCACGTTGTTTTGGTAGAAATCCACGTACGCGTTCTGCCAAGAGCACCATTTGCATGCACATCTTGTGTTTTGCAGAAAACTTCAATCTCGTCTACCAAAAGATGCATGTGCATGCTTAAAACGCGTTTTTCGCACAAATCCGTGCGCGGGTGAGCAAAAAGAGCAGCATCGGGCATGCTTAGCACGTCGTTTGGTAGAAATCCACGTGCGCGTTCTGCCAAGAGCACCATTTGCATGCACATCTTGTGGTTTTGCAGAAAACTTCATCCGCGTCTACCAAAAGATGCATGTGCATGCTTAAAACGCGTTTCGCACGAATCCGTGCGCAGGGTGCTAAAAAGAGCAGCATCGGCATGCTTAGCACGTCGTTTGGTAGAAATCCACGTGCGCGTTCTGCCAAAAGCACCATTTGCATGCACATCTTGTGGTTTTTGCAGAAAACTTCAATCTCGTCTACCAAAAGATGCATGTGCATGCTTAAAACGCGTTTTCGCCACGAATCCGTGCGCGGGTGCTAAAAGAGCAGCATCGGCATGCTTAGCACGTCGTTTGGTAGAAATCCACGTGCGCGTTCTGCCAAGAGCACCATTTGCATGCACATCTTGTGGTTTTGCAGAAAACTTCATCCGCGTCTACCAAAAGATGCATGTGCATGCTTAAAACGCGTTTTCGCACGAATCCGTGCGCGGGTGCTAAAAAGAGCAGCATCGGCATGCTTAGCACGTAGTTTGGTAGAAATCCACGTGCGCGTTCTGCGAAAAGCACCATTTGCATGCACATCTTGTGGTTTTGCAGAAAACTTCAATCTCGTCTACCAAAAGATTCATGTGCATGCTTACTAAACGCGTTTTCGCACAAATCCGTGCGCGGGTGCTAAAAAGAGCAGCATCGCGGCATGCTTAGCACGTTGTTTGGTAGAAATCCACGTGCGCGTTCTGCCAAGAGCACCATTTGCATGCACATCTTGTGGTTTTTGCAGACAAAACTTCATCCGCGTCTACCAAAAGATGCATGTGCATGCTTAAAACGCGTTTTCGCACGAATCCGTGCGCGGGTGCTAAAAAGAGCAGCATCGGCATGCTTAGCACGTTGTTTGGTAGAAATCCACGTGCGCGTTCTGCGAAAAGCACCATTTGCATGCACATCTTGTGGTTTTGCAGAAAACTTCAATCTCGTCTACCAAAAGATGCATGTGCATGCTTAAAACGCGTTTTCGCACAAATCCGTGCGCGGGTGCTAAAAAGAGCAGCATCGGCATGCTTAGCACGTTGTTTGGTAGAAATCCACGTGGGCGTTCTGCGAAAAGCACCATTTGCATGCACATCTTGTGGTTTTGCAGAAAACTTCAATCTCGTCTACCAAAAGATGCATGTGCATGCTTAAAACGCGTTTTCGCACGAATCCATGCGCGGGTGCTAAAAAGAGCAGCATCGGCATGCTTAGCACGTTGTTTGGTAGAAATCCACGTGCGCGTTCTGCGAAAAGCACCATTTGCATGCACATCTTGTGGTTTTGCAGAAAACTTCAATCTCGTCTACCAAAAGATGCATGTGCATGCTTAAAACGCGCTTTTTCGCACAAATACGTGCGCGGGTGCTAAAAAGAGCAGCATCGGCATGCTTAGCACGTTGTTTGGTAGAAATCCACGTGGGCGTTCTGCGAAAAGCACCATTTGCATGCACATCTTGTGGTTTTGCAGAAAACTTCAATCTCCTCTACCAAATGATGCATGTGCATGCTTAAAACGCGTTTTCGCACAAATCCGTGCGCGGGTGCTAAAAAGAGCAGCATCGGCATGCTTAGCACGTTGTTTGGTAGAAATCCACGTGGGCGTTTCTGCGAAAAGCACCATTTGCATGCACATCTTGTGGTTTTGCAGAAAACTTCAATCTCGTCTTACCAAAAGATGCATGTGCATGCTTAAAACGCGTTTTCGCACGAATCCATGCGCGGGTGCTAAAAAGAGCAGCATCGGCATGCTTAGCACGTTGTTTGGTAGAAATCCACGTGCGCGTTCTGCGAAAAGCACCATTTGCATGCACTCTTGTGGTTTTGCAGAAAACTTCAATCTCGTCTACCAAAAGATGCATGTGCATGCTTAAAACGCGTTTCGCACAAATACGTGCGCGGGTGCTAAAAAGAGCAGCATCGCATGCTTAGCACGTTGTTTGGTAGAAATCCACGTGGGCGTTCTGCGAAAAGCACCATTTGCATGCACATCTTGTGGTTTTGCAGAAAAACTTCAATCTCGTCTACCAAAAGATGCATGTGCATGCTTAAAACGCGTTTTCGCACGAATCCGTGCGCGGGTGCTAAAAAGAGCAGCATCGGCATGCTTAGCACGTTGTTTGGTAGAAATCCACGTGCGCGTTCTGCGAAAAGCACCATTTGCATGCACATATTGTGGTTTTGCAGAAAACATTCAATCTCGTCTACCAAAAGATGCATGTGCATGCTTAAAACGCGTTTTCGCACGAATCCGTGCGCGGGTGCTAAAAAGAGCAGCATCGGCATTGCTTAGCACGTTGCTTTGGTAGACAATCCACGTGCGCGTTCTGCGAACAGCACCATTTGCATGCACATCTTGTGGCTTTTGCAGAAAAACTTCAATCTCGTCTACCAAAAGATGCATGTGCATGCTTAAAACGCGTTTTCGCACGAATCCGTGCCGCGGGTGCTAAAAAGAGCAGCATCGGCATGCTTAGCACGTTGTTTGGTAGAAATCCACGTGCGCGTTCTGCGAAAAGCACCATTTGCATGCACATCTTGTGGTTTTGCAGAAAACTTCAATCTCGTCTACCAAAAGATGCATGTGCATGCTTAAAACGCGTTTTCGCACGAATCCGTGCGCGGGTGCTAAAAAGAGCAGCATCGGCATGCTTAGCACGTTGTTTGGTAGAAATCCACGTGCGCGTTCTGCGAAAAGCACCATTTGCATGCACATCTTGTGGTTTTGCAGAAAACTTCATCTCGTCTACCAAAAGATGCATGTGCATGCTTAAAACGCGTTTTCGCACAAATCCGTGCGCGGGTGCTAAAAAGAGCAGCATCGGCATGCTTAGCACGTTGTTTGGTAGAAAATCCACGTGGGCGTTCTGCGAAAAGCACCATTTGCATGCACATCTTGTGGTTTGCAGAAAACTTCAATCTCGTCTACCAAAAGATGCATGTGCATGCTTAAAAACGCGTTTTCGCACGAATCCGTGCGCGGGTGCTAAAAAGAGCAGCATCGGCATGCTTAGCACGTTGTTTGGTAGAAATCCACGTGCGCGTTCTGCGAAAAGCACCATTTGCATGCACATATTGTGGTTTTGCAGAAAACTTCAATCTCGTCTACCAAAAGATGCATGTGCATGCTTAAAACGCGTTTTCGCACGAATCCGTGCGCGGGTGCTAAAAAAGAGCAGCATCGGCATGCTTAGCACGTTGTTTGGTAGAAATCCACGTGCGCGTTCTGCGAAAAGCACCATTTGCATGCAACATATTGTGGTTTTCCAGAAAACTTCAATCTCGTCTACCAAAAGATGCATGTGCATGCTTTAAAACGCGTTTTCGCACGAATCCGTGCGCGGGTGCTAAAAAGAGCAGCATCGGCATGCTTAGCACGTTGTTTGGTAGAAATCCACGTGCGCGTTCTGCGAAAAGCACCATTTGCATGCACATCTTGTGGTTTTGCAGAAAACTTCAATCTCGTCTACCAAAGATGCATGTGCATGCTTAAAACGCGCTTTCGCACGAATCCGTGCGCGGGTGCTAAAAAGAGCAGCATCGGCATGCTTAGCACGTTGTTTGGTAGAAATCCACGTGCGCGTTCTGCGAAAAGCACCATTTGCATGCACATCTTGTGGTTTTGCAGAAAACTTCAATCTCGTCTACCAAAAGATGCATGGGCATGCTTAAAACGCGTTTTCGCACGAATCCGTGCGCGGGTGCTAAAAAGAGCCGCATCGCATGCTTAGCACGTTGTTTGGTAGAAATCCACGTGCGCGTTCTGCGAAAAGCACCATTTGCATGCACATCTTGTGGTTTTGCAGAAAACTTCAATCTCGTCTACCAAAAGATGCATGTGCATGCTTAAAACGCGTTTTTCGCACGAATCCGTGCGCGGGTGCTAAAAAGAGCAGCATCGGCATGCTTAGCACGTTGTTTGGTAGAAATCCACGTGCGCGTTCTGCGAAAAGCACCATTTGCATGCACATCTTGTGGTTTTGCAGAAAACTTTAATCTCGTCTACCAAAAGATGCATGTGCATGCTTAAAACGCGCTTTCGCACGAATCCGTGCGCGGGTGCTAAAAAGAGCAGCATCGGCATGCTTAGCACGTTGTTTGGTAGAAATCCACGTGCGCGTTCTGCGAAAAGCACCATTTGCATGCACATCTTGTGGTTTTGCAGAAAACTTCAATCTCGTCTACCAAAAGATGCATGTGCATGCTTAAAACGCGTTTTCGCACGAATCCGTGCGCGGGTGCTAAAAAGAGCAGCATCGGCATGCTTAGCACGTTGTTTGGTAGAAATCCACGTGCGCGTTCTGCGAAAAGCACCATTTGCATGCACATCTTGTGGTTTTGCAGAAAACTTCAATCTCGTCTACCAAAGATGCATGTGCATGCTTAAAACGCGTTTTCGCACGAATCCGTGCGCGGGTGCTAAAAAGAGCAGCATCGGCATGCTTAGCACGTTGTTTGGTAGAAATCCACGTGCGCGTTCTGCGAAAAGCACCATTTGCATGCACATCTTGTGGTTTTGCAGAAAACTTCAATCTCGTCTACCAAAAGATGCATGTGCATGCTTGAAACGCGTTTTCGCACGAATCCGTGCGCGGGTGCTAAAAAGAGCAGCATCGGCATGCTTAGCACGTTGTTTGGTAGAACTCCACGTGCGCGTTGTGCGAAAAGCACCATTTGCATGCACATCTTGCGGTTTTGCAGAAAACTTCAATCTCGTCTACCAAAAGATGCATGTGCATGCTTAAAAACGCGTTTTCGCACGAATCCGTGCGCGGGTGCTAAAAAGAGCAGCATCGGCATGCTTAGCACGTCGTTTGGTAGACATCCACGTACGCGTTCTGCCAAGAGCACCATTTGCATGCACATCTTGTGTTTTGCAGAAAACTTCAATCTCGTCTACCAAAAGATGCATGTGCATGCTTAAAACGCGTTTTCGCACAAATCCGTGCGCGGGTGCTAAAAAGAGCAGCATCGGCATGCTTAGCACGTCGTTTGGTAGAAATCCACGTGCGCGTTCTGCCAAGAGCACCATTTGCATGCACATCTTGTGGTTTTGCAGAAAACTTCATCCGCGTCTACCAAAAGATGCATGTGCATGCTTAAAACGCGTTTTCGCACGAATCCGTGCGCGGGTGCTTAAAAGAGCAGCATCGGCATTCTTAGCACGTCGTTTGGTAGAAATCCACGTGCGCGTTCTGCAAAAAGCACCATTTGCATGCACATCTTGTGGTTTTGCAGAAAACTTCATCCGCGTCTACCAAAAGATGCATGTGCATGCTTTAAAACGCGTTTTCGCACAAATGCGTGCGCGGGTGCTAAAAAGAGCAGCATCGGCATGCTTAGCACGTCGTTTGGTAGAAATCCACGTGCGCGTTCTGCAAAAAGCACCATTTGCATGCACATCTTGTGCTTTTGCAGAAAACTTCATCCGCGTCTACCAAAAGATGCATGTGCATGCTTAAAACGCGTTTTCGCACAAATGCGTGCGCGGGTGCTAAAAAGAGCAGCATCGGCATGCTTAGCACGTCGTTTGGTAGAAATCCACGTGCGCGTTCTGCAAAAAGCACCATTTGCAATGCACATCTCTGTGGTTTTGCAGAAAACTTCATCCGCGTCTACCAAAAGATGCATGTGCATGCTTAAAACGCGTTTTCGCACAAATGCGTGCGCGGGTGCTAAAAAGAGCAGCATCGGCATGCTTAGCACGTCGTTTGGTAGAAATCCACGTGCGCGTTCTGCAAAAAGCACCATTTGCATGCACATCTTGTGGTTTTGCAGAAAACTTCATCCGCGTCTACCAAAAGAATGCATGTGCATGCTAAAACGCGTTTTCGCAAAAAATGCGTGCGCGGGTGCTAAAAATAGCAGCATCGGCATGCTTAGCACGTCGTTTGGTAGAAATTCACGTGCGCATTCTGCAAAAAGCACCATTTGCATGCACATCTTGTGGTTTTGCAGAAAACTTCATCCGCGTCTACCAAAAGATGCATGTGCATGCTTAAAACGCGTGTTTCGCACAAATGCGTGCGCGGGTGCTAAAAAGAGCAGCATCGGCATGCTTAGCACGTCGTTTGGTAGAAATCCACGTGCGCGTTCTGCCAAAAGCACCATTTGCATGCACATCTTGTGGTTTTGCAGAAAACTTCATCCGCGTCTATCAAAAGATGCATGTGCATGCTTAAAACGCGTTTTCGCACAAATCCGTGCGCGGGTGCTAAAAAGAGCAGCATCGGCATGCTTAGCACGTCGTTTGGTAGAAATCCACGTGCGCGTTCTGCAAAAAGCACCATTTGCATGCACATCTTGTGGTTTTGCAGAAAACTTCATCCGCGTCTACCAAAAGATGCATGTGCATGCTTAAAACGCGTTTTCGCACAAATGCGTGCGCGGGTGCTAATAAGAGCAGCATCGGCATGCTTAGCACGTCGTTTGGTTAGAAATCCACGTGCGCGTTCTGCCAAAAGCACCATTTGCATGCACATCTTGTGAGTTTTGCAGAAAACTTCATCCGCGTCTACCAAAAGATGCATGTGCATGCTTAAAACGCGTTTTCGCACAAATCCGTGCGCGGGTGCTAAAAAGAGCAGCATCGGCATGCTTAGCACGTCGTTTGGTAGAAATCCACGTGCGCGTTCTGCAAAAGGCACCATTTGAATGCACATCTTGTGGTTTTGCAGAAAACTTCATCCGCGTCTACCAAAAGATGCATGTGCATGCTTAAAACGCGTTTTCGCACAAATGCGTGCGCGGGTGCTCAAAAAGAGCAGCATCGGCATGCTTAGCACGTCGTTTGGTAGAAATCCACGTGCGCGTTCTGCAAAAAGCAGCATTTGCATGCACATCTTGTGGTTTTGCAGAAAACTTCATCCGCGTCTACCAAAAGATGCATGTGCATGCTTAAAACGCGTTTTCGCACAAATGCGTGCGCGGGTGCTAAAAAGAGCAGCATCGGCATGCTTAGCACGTCGTTTGGTAGAAATCCACGTGCGCGTTCTGCAAAAAGCACCATTTGCATGCACATCTTGTGGTTTTGCAGAAAACTTCATCCGCGTCTACCAAAGATGCATGTGCATGCTTAAAACACGTTTTCGCACAAATGCGTGCGCGGAGTGCTAAAAAGAGCAGCATCGGCATGCTTAGCATGTCGTTTGGTAGAAATCGACGTGCGCGTTCTGCAAAAAGCACCATTTGCGTGCACATCTTGTGGTTTTGCAGAAAACTTCATCCGCGTCTACCAAAAGATGCATGTGCATGCTTAAAACGCGTTTTCGCACAAATGCGTGCGCGGGTGCTAAAAAGAGCAGCATCGGCATGCTTAGCACGTCGTTTGGTAGAAATCCACGTGCGCGTTCTGCAAAAAGCACCATTTGCATGCACATCTTGTGGTTTTGCAGAAAACTTCATCCGCGTCTACCAAAAGATGCATGTGCATGCTTAAAACGCGTTTTCGCACAAATGCGTGCGCGGGTGCTAAAAAGAGCAGCATCGGCATGCTTAGCACGTTGTTTGGTAGAAATCCACGTGCGCGTTCTGCAAAAAGCACCATTTGCATGCACATCTTGTGGTTTTGCAGAAAACTTCATCCGCGTCTACCAAAAGATGCATGTGCATGCTTAAAACGCGTTTTCGCACAAATGCGTGCGCGGGTGCTAAAAAGAGCAGCATCGAGCATGCTTAGCACGTCGTTTGGTAGAAAATCCACGTGTCGCGTTCTGCAAAAAGCACCATTTGCATGCACATCTCGTGGTTTTGCAGAAAACTTCATCCGCGTCTACCAAAAGATGCATGTGCATGCTTAAAACGCGTTTTCGCACAAATGCGTGCGCGGGTGCTAAAAAGAGCAGCATCGGCATGCTTAGCACGTCGTTTGGTAGAAATCCACGTGCGCGTTCTGCAAAAAGCACCATTTGCATGCACATCTTCTGGTTTTGCAGAAAACTTCATCCGCGTCTACCAAAAGATGCATGTGCATGCTTAAAACGCGTTTTCGCACAAATGCGTGCGCGGGTGCTAAAAAGAGCAGCATCGGCATGCTTAGCACGTCGTTTGGTAGAAATCGACGTGCGCGTTCTGCCAAAAGCACCATTTGCATGCACATCGTGTGGTTTTGCAGAAAACTTCATCCGCGTCTACCAAAAGATGCATGTGCATGCTTAAAACGCGTTTTCGCACAAATGCGGTGCGCGGGTGCTAAAAAGAGCAGCATCGGCATGCTTAGCACGTCGTTTGGTAGAAATCCACGTGCGCGTTCTGCAAAAGCACCATTTGCATGCACATCTTGTGGTTTTGCAGAAAACTTCATCCGCGTCTACCAAAAGATGCATGTGCATGCTTAAAGCGCGTTTTCGCACAAATGCGTGCGCGGGTGCTAAAAAGAGCAGCATCGGCATGCTTAGCACGTTGTTTGGTAGAAATCCACGTGCGCGTTCTGCAAAAAGCACCATTTGCATGCACATCTTGTGGTTTTGCAGAAAACTTCATCCGCGTCTACCAAAAGATGCATGTGCATGCTTAAAACGCGTTTTCGCACAAATGCGTGCGCGGGTGCTAAAAAGAGCAGCATCGGCATGCTTAGCACGTCGTTTGGTAGAAATCCACGTGCGCGTTCTGCAAAAAGCACCATTTGCATGCACATCTCGTGGTTTTGCAGAAAACTTCATCCGCGTCTACCAAAAGATGCATGTGCATGCTTAAAACGCGTTTTCGCACAAATGCGTGCGCGGGTGCTAAAAAGAGCAGCATCGGCATGCTTAGCACGTCGTTTGGTAGAAATCCACGTGCGCGTTCTGCAAAAAGCACCATTTGCATGCATGCACATCTTGTGGTTTTGCAGAAAACTTCATCCGCGTCTACCAAAAGATGCATGTGCTTAAAACGCGTTTTCGCACAAATGCGTGCGCGGGTGCTAAAAAGAGCAGCATCGGCATGCTTAGCACGTCGTTTGGTAGAAATCGACGTGCGCGTTCTGCCAAAAGCACCATTTGCATGCACATCTTGTGCTTTTGCAGAAAACTTCATCCGCGTCTACCAAAAGATGCATGTGCATGCTTAAAACGCGTTTTCGCACAAATGCGTGCGCGGGTGCTAAAAAGAGCAGCATCGGCATGCTTAGCACGTCGTTTGGTAGAAATCCACGTGCGCGTTCTGCAAAAAGCACCATTTGCATGCACATCTTGTGGTTTTGCAGAAAACTTCATCCGCGTCTACCAAAAGATGCATGTGCATGCTTAAAACGCGTTTTCGCACAAATGCGTGCGCGGGTGCTAAAAAGAGCAGCATCGGCATGCTTAGCACGTCGTTTGGTAGAAATCCACGTGCGCGTTCTGCAAAAAGCACCATTTGCATGCACATCTTGTGGTTTTGCAGAAAACTTCATCCGCGTCTACCAAAAGATGCATGTGCATGCTTAAAACGCGTTTTCGCAAAAATGCGTGCGCGGGTGCTAAAAATAGCAGCATCGGCATGCTTAGCACGTCGTTTGGTAGAAATTCACGTGCGCATTCTGCAAAAAGCACCATTTGCATGCACATCTTGTGGTTTTGCAGAAAACTTCATCCGCGTCTACCAAAAGATGCATGTGCATGCTTAAAACGCGTTTTCGCACAAATGCGTGCGCGGGTGCTAAAAAGAGCAGCATCGGCATGCTTAGCACGTCGTTTGGTAGAAATCCACGTGCGCGTTCTGCCAAAAGCACCATTTGCATGCACATCTTGTGGTTTTGCAGAAAACTTCATCCGCGTCTATCAAAAGATGCATGTGCATGCTTAAAACGCGTTTTCGCACAAATCCGTGCGCGGGTGCTAAAAAGAGCAGCATCGGCATGCTTAGCACGTCGTTTGGTAGAAATCCACGTGCGCGTTCTGCAAAAAGCACCATTTGCATGCACATCTTGTGGTTTTGCAGAAAACTTCATCCGCGTCTACCAAAAGATGCATGTGCATGCTTAAAACGCGTTTTCGCACAAATGCGTGCGCGGGTGCTAATAAGAGCAGCATCGGCATGCTTAGCACGTCGTTTGGTAGAAATCCACGTGCGCGTTCTGCCAAAAGCACCATTTGCATGCACATCTTGTGGTTTTGCAGAAAACTTCATCCGCGTCTACCAAAAGATGCATGTGCATGCTTAAAACGCGTTTTCGCACAAATCCGTGCGCGGGTGCTAAAAAGAGCAGCATCGGCAAGCTTAGCACGTCGTTTGGTAGAAATCCACGTGCGCGTTCTGCAAAAGGCACCATTTGCATGCACATCTTGTGGTTTTGCAGAAAACTTCATCCGCGTCTACCAAAAGATGCATGTGCATGCTTAAAACGCGTTTTCGCACAAATGCGTGCGCGGGTGCTAAAAAGAGCAGCATCGGCATGCTTAGCACGTCGTTTGGTAGAAATCCACGTGCGCGTTCTGCAAAAAGCACCATTTGCATGCACATCTTGTGGTTTTGCAGAAAACTTCATCCGCGTCTACCAAAAGATGCATGTGCATGCTTAAAACGCGTTTTCGCACAAATGCGTGCGCGGGTGCTAAAAAGAGCAGCATCGGCATGCTTAGCACGTCGTTTGGTAGAAATCCACGTGCGCGTTCTGCAAAAAGCACCATTTGCATGCACATCTTGTGGTTTTGCAGAAAACTTCATTCGCGTCTACCAAAAGATGCATGTGCATGCTTAATACGCGTTTTCGCACAAATCCGTGCGCGGGTGCTAAAAAGAGCAGCATCGGCAAGCTTAGCACATCGTTTGGTAGAAATCCACGTGCGCGTTCTGCAAAAAGCACCATTTGCATGCACATCTTGTGGTTTTGCAGAAAACTTCATCCGCGTCTACCAAAAGATGCATGTGCATGCTTAAAACGCGTTTTCGCACAAATACGTGCGCGGGTGCTAAAAAGAGCAGCATCGGCATGCTTAGCACGTCGTTTGGTAGAAATCCACGTGCGCGTTCTGCAAAAAGCACCATTTGCATGGACATCTTGTGGTTTTGCAGAAAACTTCATCCGCGTCTACCAAAAGATGCATGTGCATGCTTAAAACACGTTTTCGCACAAATGCGTGCGCGGGTGCTAAAAAGAGCAGCATCGGCATGCTTAGCATGTCGTTTGGTAGAAATCGACGTGCGCGTTCTGCAAAAAGCACCATTTGCGTGCACATCTTGTGGTTTTGCAGAAAACTTCATCCGCGTCTACCAAAAGATGCATGTGCATGCTTAAAACGCGTTTTCGCACAAATGCGTGCGCGGGTGCTAAAAAGAGCAGCATCGGCATGCTTAGCACGTCGTTTGGTAGAAATCCACGTGCGCGTTCTGCAAAAAGCACCATTTGCATGCACATCTTGTGGTTTTGCAGAAAACTTCATCCGCGTCTACCAAAAGATGCATGTGCATGCTTAAAACGCGTTTTCGCACAAATGCGTGCGCGGGTGCTAAAAAGAGCAGCATCGGCATGCTTAGCACGTTGTTTGGTAGAAATCCACGTGCGCGTTCTGCAAAAAGCACCATTTGCATGCACATCTTGTGGTTTTGCAGAAAACTTCATCCGCGTCTACCAAAAGATGCATGTGCATGCTTAAAACGCGTTTTCGCACAAATGCGTGCGCGGGTGCTAAAAAGAGCAGCATCGGCATGCTTAGCACGTCGTTTGGTAGAAATCCACGTGCGCGTTCTGCAAAAAGCACCATTTGCATGCACATCTCGTGGTTTTGCAGAAAACTTCATCCGCGTCTACCAAAAGATGCATGTGCATGCTTAAAACGCGTTTTCGCACAAATGCGTGCGCGGGTGCTAAAAAGAGCAGCATCGGCATGCTTAGCACGTCGTTTGGTAGAAATCCACGTGCGCGTTCTGCAAAAAGCACCATTTGCATGCACATCTTGTGGTTTTGCAGAAAACTTCATCCGCGTCTACCAAAAGATGCATGTGCATGCTTAAAACGCGTTTTCGCACAAATGCGTGCGCGGGTGCTAAAAAGAGCAGCATCGGCATGCTTAGCACGTCGTTTGGTAGAAATCGACGTGCGCGTTCTGCCAAAAGCACCATTTGCATGCACATCTTGTGGTTTTGCAGAAAACTTCATCCGCGTCTACCAAAAGATGCATGTGCATGCTTAAAACGCGTTTTCGCACAAATGCGTGCGCGGGTGCTAAAAAGAGCAGCATCGGCATGCTTAGCAGGTCGTTTGGTAGAAATCCACGTGCGCGTTCTGCAAAAAGCACCATTTGCATGCACATCTTGTGGTTTTGCAGAAAACTTCATCCGCGTCTACCAAAAGATGCATGTGCATGCTTAAAACGCGTTTTCGCACAAATGCGTGCGCGGGTGCTAAAAAGAGCAGCATCGGCATGCTTAGCACGTTGTTTGGTAGAAATCCACGTGCGCGTTCTGCCAAAAGCACCATTTGCATGCACATCTTGTGGTTTTGCAGAAAACTTCATCCGCATCTACCAAAAGATGCATGTGCATGCTTAAAACGTGTTTTCGCACAAATGCGTGCGCGGGTGCTAAAAAGAGCAGCATCGGCATGCTTAGCACGTCGTTTGGTAGAAATCCACGTGCGCGTTCTGCAAAAAGCACCATTTGCATGCACATCTTGTGGTTTTGCAGAAAACTTCATCCGCGTCTACCAAAAGATGCATGTGCATGCTTAAAACGCGTTTTCGCACAAATGCGTGCGCGGGTGCTAAAAAGAGCAGCATCGGCATGCTTAGCACGTCGTTTGGTAGAAATCCACGTGCGCGTTCTGCCAAAAGCACCATTTGCATGCACATCTTGTGGTTTTGCAGAAAACTTCATCCGCGTCTACCAAAAGATGCATGTGCATGCTTAAAACGCGTTTTCGGACAAATGCGTGCGCGGGTGCTAAAAAGAGCAGCATCGGCATGCTTAGCACGTCGTTTGGTAGAAATCCACGAGCGCGTGCTGCAAAAAGCACCATTTGCATGCACATCTTGTGGTTTTGCAGAAAACTTCATCCGCGTCTACCAAAAGATGCATGTGCATGCTTAAAACGCGTTTTCGCACAAATGCGTGCGTGGGTGCTAAAAAGAGCAGCATCGGCATGCTTAGCACGTCGTTTGGTAGAAATCCACGTGCGCGTTCTGCCAAAAGCACCATTTGCATGCACATCTTGTGGTTTTGCAGAAAACTTCATCCGCGTCTACCAAAAGATGCATGTGCATGCTTAAAACGCGTTTTCGCACAAATGCGTGCGCGGGTGCTAAAAAGAGCAGCATCGGCATGCTTAGCACGTCGTTTGGTAGAAATCCACGTGCGCGTTCTGCAAAAAGCACCATTTGCATGCACATCTTGTGGTTTTGCAGAAAACTTCATCCGCGTCTACCAAAAGATGCATGTGCATGCTTAAAACGCGTTTTCGCACAAATGCGTGCGCGGGTGCTAAAGAGAGCAGCATCGGCATGCTTAGCACGTCGTTTGGTAGAAATCCACGAGCGCGTTCTGCAAAAAGCACCATTTGCATGCACATCTTGTGGTTTTGCAGAAAACTTCTTCCGCGTCTACCAAAAGATGCATGTGCATGCTTAAAACGCGTTTTCGCACAAATGCGTGCGCGGGTGCTAAAAAGAGCAGCATCGGCATGCTTAGCACGTCGTTTGGTAGAAATCCACGTGCGCGTTCTGCCAAAAGCACCATTTGCATGCACATCTTGTGGTTTTGCAGAAAACTTCATCCGCGTCTACCAAAAGATGCATGTGCATGCTTAAAACGCGTTTTCGCACAAATCCGTGCGCGGGTGCTAAAAAGAGCAGCATCGGCAAGCTTAGCACATCGTTTGGTAGAAATCCACGTGCGCGTTCTGCAAAAAGCACCATTTGCATGCACATCTTGTGGTTTTGCAGAAAACTTCATCCGCGTCTACCAAAAGATGCATGTGCATGCTTAAAACGCGTTTTCGCACAAATGCGTGCGCGGGTGCTAAAAAGAGCAGCATCGGCATGCTTAGCACGTCGTTTGGTAGAAATCCACGTGCGCGTTCTGCAAAAAGCACCATTTGCATGCACATCTTGTGGTTTTGCAGAAAACTTCATCCGCGTCTACCAAAAGATGCATGTGCATGCTTAAAACGCGTTTTCGCACAAATGCGTGCGCGGGTGCTAAAAAGAGCAGCATCGGCATGCTTAGCACGTCGTTTGGTAGAAATCCACGTGCGCGTTCTGCAAAAAGCACCATTTGCATGCACATCTTGTGGTTTTGCAGAAAACTTCATCCGCGTCTACCAAAAGATGCATGTGCATGCTTAAAACGCGTTTTCGCACAAATGCGTGCGCGGGTGCTAAAAAGAGCAGCATCGGCATGCTTAGCACGTCGTTTGGTAGAAATCGACGTGCGCGTTCTGCCAAAAGCACCATTTGCATGCACATCTTGTGGTTTTGCAGAAAACTTCATCCGCGTCTACCAAAAGATGCATGTGCATGCTTAAAACGCGTTTTCGCACAAATGCGTGCGCGGGTGCTAAAAAGAGCAGCATCGGCATGCTTAGCACGTCGTTTGGTAGAAATCCACGTGCGCGTTCTGCAAAAAGCACCATTTGCATGCACATCTTGTGGTTTTGCAGAAAACTTCATCCGCGTCTACCAAAAGATGCATGCGCATGCTTAAAACGCGTTTTCGCACAAATGCGTGCGCGGGTGCTAAAAAGAGCAGCATCGGCATGCTTAGCACGTTGTTTGGTAGAAATCCACGTGCGCGTTCCGCCAAAAGCACCATTTGCATGCACATCTTGTGGTTTTGCAGAAAACTTCATCCGCATCTACCAAAAGATGCATGTGCATGCTTAAAACGTGTTTTCGCACAAATGCGTGCGCGGGTGCTAAAAAGAGCAGCATCGGCATGCTTAGCACGTCGTTTGGTAGAAATCCACGTGCGCGTTCTGCAAAAAGCACCATTTGCATGCACATCTTGTGGTTTTGCAGAAAACTTCATCCGCGTCTACCAAAAGATGCATGTGCATGCTTAAAACGCGTTTTCGCACAAATGCGTGCGCGGGTGCTAAAAAGAGCAGCATCGGCATGCTTAGCATGTCGTTTGGTAGAAATCCACGTGCGCGTTCTGCAAAAAGCACCATTTGCATGCACATCTTGTGGTTTTGCAGAAAACTTCATCCGCGTCTACCAAAAGATGCATGTGCATGCTTAAAACGCGTTTTCGCACAAATGCGTGCGCGGGTGCTAAAAAGAGCAGCATCGGCATGCTTAGCACGTCGTTTGGTAGAAATCGACGTGCGCGTTCTGCCAAAAGCACCATTTGCATGCACATCTTGTGGTTTTGCAGAAAACTTCATCCGCGTCTACCAAAAGATGTATGTGCATGCTTAAAACGCGTTTTCGCACAACTGCGTGCGCGGGTGCTAAAAAGAGCAGCATCAGCATGCTTAGCACGTCGTTTGGTAGAAATCCACGTGCGCGTTCTGCAAAAAGCACCATTTGCATGCACATCTTGTGGTTTTGCAGAAAACTTCATCCGCGTCTACCAATAGATGCATGTGCATGCTTAAAACGCGTTTTCGCACAAATGCGTGCGCGGGTGCTAAAAAGAGCAGCATCGGCATGCTTAGCACGTTGTTTGGTAGAAATCCACGTGCGCGTTCTGCCAAAAGCACCATTTGCATGCACATCTTGTGGTTTTGCAGAAAACTTCATCCGCGTCTACCAAAAGATGCATGTGCATGCTTAAAACGCGTTTTCGCACAAATCCGTGCGCGGGTGCTAAAAAGAGCAGCATCGGCAAGCTTAGCACAACGTTTGGTAGAAATCCACGTGCGCGTTCTGCAAAAAGCACCATTTGCATGCACATCTTGTGGTTTTGCAGAAAACTTCATCCGCGTCTACCAAAAGATGCATGTGCATGCTTAAAACGCGTTTTCGCACAAATGCGTGCGCGGGTGCTAAAAAGAGCAGCATCGGCATGCTTAGCACGTCGTTTGGTAGAAATCCACGTGCGCGTTCTGCCAAAAGCACCATTTGCATGCACATCTTGTGGTTTTGCAGAAAAGTTCATCCGCGTCTACCAAAAGATGCATGTGCATGCTTAAAACGCGTTTTCGCACAAATCCGTGCGCGGGTGCTAAAAAGAGCAGCATCGGCAAGCTTAGCACATCGTTTGGTAGAAATCTACGTGCGCGTTCTGCAAAAAGCACCATTTGCATGCACATCTTGTGGTTTTGCAGAAAACTTCATCCGTGTCTACCAAAAGATGCATGTGCATGCTTAAAACGCGTTTTCGCACAAATGCGTGCGCGGGTGCTAAAAAGAGCAGCATCGGCATGCTTAGCACGTCGTTTGGTAGAAATCCACGTGCGCGTTCTGCCAAAAGCACCATTTGCATGCACATCTTGTGGTTTTGCAGAAAACTTCATCCGCGTCTACCAAAAGATGCATGTGCATGCTTAAAACGCGTTTTCGCACAAATGCGTGCGCGGGTGCTAAAAAGAGCAGCATCGGCATGCTTAGCACGTCGTTTGGTAGAAATCCACGTGCGCGTTCTGCAAAAAGCACCATTTGCATGCCCATATTGTGGTTTTGCAGAAAACTTCATCCGCGTCTACCAAAAGATGCATGTGCATGCTTAAAACGCGTTTTCGCACAAATGCGTGCGCGGGTGCTAAAAAGAGCAGCATCGGCATGCTTAGCACGTCGTTTGGTAGAAATCTACGTGCGCGTTCTGCCAAAAGCACCATTTGCATACATATCTTGTGGTTTTGCAGAAAACTTCATCCGCGTCTACCAAAAGATGCATGTGCATGCTTAAAACGCGTTTTCGCACAAATGCGTGCGCGGGTGCTAAAAAGAGCAGCATCGGCATGCTTAGCACGTTGTTTGGTAGAAATCCACGTGCGCGTTCTGCAAAAAGCACCATTTGCATGCACATCTTGTGGTTTTGCAGAAAACTTCATCCGCGTCTACCAAAAGATGCATGTGCATGCTTAAAACGCGTTTTCGCACAAATGCGTGCGCGGGTGCTAAAAAGAGCAGCATCGGCATGCTTAGCACGTCGTTTGGTAGAAATCCACGTGCGCGTTCTGCAAAAAGCACCATTTGCATGCACATCTTGTGGTTTTGCAGAAAACTTCATCCGCGTCTACCAAAAGATGCATGTGCATGCTTAAAACGCGTTTTCGCACAAATGCGTGCGCGGGTGCTAAAAAGAGCAGCATCGGCATGCTTAGCACGTCGTTTGGTAGAAATCCACGTGCGCGTTCTGCAAAAAGCACCATTTGCATGCACATCTTGTGGTTTTGCAAAAAACTTCATCCGCGTCCACCAAAAGATGCATGTGCATGCTTAAAACGCGTTTTCGCACAAATGCGTGCGCGGGTGCTAAAAAGAGCAGCATCGGCATGCTTAGCACGTCGTTTGGTAGAAATCTACGTGCGCGTTCTGCCAAAAGCACCATTTGCATGCACATCTTGTGGTTTTGCAGAAAACTTCATTCGCGTCTACCAAAAGATGCATGTGCATGCTTAAAACGCGTTTTCGCACAAATCCGTGCGCGGGTGCTAAAAAGAGCAGCATCGGCATGCTTAGCACGTCGTTTGGTAGAAATCCACGTGCGCGTTCTTCAAAAAGCACCATTTGCATGCACATCTTGTGGTTTTGCAGAAAACTTCATCCGCGTCTACCAAAAGATACATGTGCATGCTTAAAACGCGTTTTCGCACAAATGCGTGCGCGGGTGCTAAAAAGAGCAGCATCGGCATGCTTAGCACGTCGTTTGGTAGAAATCCACGTGGGCGTTCTGCCAAAAGCACCATTTGCATGCACATCTTGTGGTTTTGCAGAAAACTTCATCCGCGTCTACCAAAAGATGCATGTGCATGCTTAAAACGCGTTTTCGCACAAATGCGTGCGCGGGTGCTAAAAAGAGCAGCATCGGCATGCTTAGCACGTCGTTTGGTAGAAATCCACGAGCGCGTTCTGCCAAAAGCACCATTTGCATGCACATCTTGTGGTTTTGCAGAAAACTATCCGCGTCTACCAAAAGATGCATGTGCATGCTTAAAACGCGTTTTCGCACAAATGCGTGCGCGGGTGCTAAAAAGAGCAGCATCGGCATGCTTAGCACGTCGTTTGGTAGAAATCCACGTGCGCGTTCTGCCAAAAGCACCATTTGCATGCACATCTTGTGGTTTTGCAGAAAACTTCATCCGCGTCTACCAAAAGATGCATGTGCATGCTTAAAACGCGTTTTCGCACAAATGCGTGCGCGGGTGCTAAAAAGAGCAGCATCGGCATGCTTAGCACGTCGTTTGGTAGAAATCCACGTGCGCGTTCTGCAAAAAGCACCATTTGCATGCACATCTTGTGGTTTTGCAGAAAACTTCATCCGCGTCTACCAAAAGATGCATGTGCATGCTTAAAACGCGTTTTCGCACAAGTCCGTGCGCGGGTGCTAAAAAGAGCAGCATCGGCATGCTTAGCACGTCGTTTGGTAGAAATCCACGTGCGCGTTCTTCAAAAAGCACCATTTGCATGCACATCTTGTGGTTTTGCAGAAAACTTCATCCGCGTCTACCAAAAGATGCATGTGCATGCTTAAAACGCGTTTTCGCACAAATGCGTGCGCGGGTGCTAAAAAGAGCAGCATCGGCATGCTTAGCACGTCGTTTGGTAGAAATCCACGTGCGCGTTCTGGAAAAAGCACCATTTGCATGCACATCTTGTGGTTTTGCAGAAAACTTCTTCCGCGTCTACCAAAAGATGCATGTGCATGCTAAAAACGCGTTTTCGCACAAATGCGTGCGCGGGTGCTAAAAAGAGCAGCATCGGCATGCTTAGCACGTCGTTTGGTAGAAATCCACGTGCGCGTTCTGCCAAAAGCACCATTTGCATGCACATCTTGTGGTTTTGCAGAAAACTTCATCCGCGTCTACCAAAAGATGCATGTGCATGCTTAAAACGCGTTTTCGCACAAATCCGTGCGCGGGTGCTAAAAAGAGCAGCATCGGCAAGCTTAGCACATCGTTTGGTAGAAATCCACGTGCGCGTTCTGCAAAAAGCACCATTTGCATGCACATATTGTGGTTTTGCAGAAAACTTCATCCGCGTCTACCAAAAGATGCATGTGCATGCTTAAAACGCGTTTTCGCACAAATGCGTGCGCGGGTGCTAAAAAGAGCAGCATCGGCATGCTTAGCACGTCGTTTGGTAGAAATCCACGTGCGCGTTCTGCCAAAAGCACCATTTGCATGCACATCTTGTGGTTTTGCAGAAAACTTCATCCGCGTCTACCAAAAGATGCATGTGCATGCTTAAAACGCGTTTTCGCACAAATCCGTGCGCGGGTGCTAAAAAGAGCAGCATCGGCATGCTTAGCACGTCGTTTGGTAGAAATCCACGTGCGCGTTCTGAAAAAAGCACCATTTGCATGCACATCTTGTGGTTTTGCAGAAAACTTCATCCGCGTCTACCAAAAGATGCATGTGCATGCTTAAAACGCGTTTTCGGACAAATGCGTGCGCGGGTGCTAAAAAGAGCAGCATCGGCATGCTTAGCACGTCGTTTGGTAGAAATCCACGAGCGCGTGCTGCAAAAAGCACCATTTGCATGCACATCTTGTGGTTTTGCAGAAAACTTCATCCGCGTCTACCAAAAGATGCATGTGCATGCTTAAAACGCGTTTTCGCACAAATGCGTGCGTGGGTGCTAAAAAGAGCAGCATCGGCATGCTTAGCACGTCGTTTGGTAGAAATCCACGTGCGCGTTCTGCCAAAAGCACCATTTGCATGCACATCTTGTGGTTTTGCAGAAAACTTCATCCGCGTCTACCAAAAGATGCATGTGCATGCTTAAAACGCGTTTTCGCACAAATGCGTGCGCGGGTGCTAAAAAGAGCAGCATCGGCATGCTTAGCACGTCGTTTGGTAGAAATCCACGTGCGCGTTCTGCAAAAAGCACCATTTGCATGCACATCTTGTGGTTTTGCAGAAAACTTCATCCGCGTCTACCAAAAGATGCATGTGCATGCTTAAAACGCGTTTTCGCACAAATGCGTGCGCGGGTGCTAAAGAGAGCAGCATCGGCATGCTTAGCACGTCGTTTGGTAGAAATCCACGAGCGCGTTCTGCAAAAAGCACCATTTGCATGCACATCTTGTGGTTTTGCAGAAAACTTCTTCCGCGTCTACCAAAAGATGCATGTGCATGCTTAAAACGCGTTTTCGCACAAATGCGTGCGCGGGTGCTAAAAAGAGCAGCATCGGCATGCTTAGCACGTCGTTCGGTAGAAATCCACGTGCGCGTTCTGCCAAAAGCACCATTTGCATGCACATCTTGTGGTTTTGCAGAAAACTTCATCCGCGTCTACCAAAAGATGCATGTGCATGCTTAAAACGCGTTTTCGCACAAATCCGTGCGCGGGTGCTAAAAAGAGCAGCATCGGCAAGCTTAGCACATCGTTTGGTAGAAATCCACGTGCGCGTTCTGCAAAAAGCACCATTTGCATGCACATCTTGTGGTTTTGCAGAAAACTTCATCCGCGTCTACCAAGAGATGCATGTGCATGCTTAAAACGCGTTTTCGCACAAATGCGTGCGCGGGTGCTAAAAAGAGCAGCATCGGCATGCTTAGCACGTCGTTTGGTAGAAATCCACGTGCGCGTTCTGCAAAAAGCACCATTTGCATGCACATCTTGTGGTTTTGCAGAAAACTTCATCCGCGTCTACCAAAAGATGCATGTGCATGCTTAAAACGCGTTTTCGCACAAATGCGTGCGCGGGTGCTAAAAAGAGCAGCATCGGCATGCTTAGCACGTCGTTTGGTAGAAATCCACGTGCGCGTTCTGCAAAAAGCACCATTTGCATGCACATCTTGTGGTTTTGCAGAAAACTTCATCCGCGTCTACCAAAAGATGCATGTGCATGCTTAAAACGCGTTTTCGCACAAATGCGTGCGCGGGTGCTAAAAAGAGCAGCATCGGCATGCTTAGCACGTCGTTTGGTAGAAATCGACGTGCGCGTTCTGCCAAAAGCACCATTTGCATGCACATCTTGTGGTTTTGCAGAAAACTTCATCCGCGTCTACCAAAAGATGCATGTGCATGCTTAAAACGCGTTTTCGCACAAATGCGTGCGCGGGTGCTAAAAAGAGCAGCATCGGCATGCTTAGCACGTCGTTTGGTAGAAATCCACGTGCGCGTTCTGCAAAAAGCACCATTTGCATGCACATCTTGTGGTTTTGCAGAAAACTTCATCCGCGTCTACCAAAAGATGCATGTGCATGCTTAAAACGCGTTTTCGCACAAATGCGTGCGCGGGTGCTAAAAAGAGCAGCATCGGCATGCTTAGCACGTTGTTTGGTAGAAATCCACGTGCGCGTTCTGCCAAAAGCACCATTTGCATGCACATCTTGTGGTTTTGCAGAAAACTTCATCCGCATCTACCAAAAGATGCATGTGCATGCTTAAAACGTGTTTTCGCACAAATGCGTGCGCGGGTGCTAAAAAGAGCAGCATCGGCATGCTTAGCACGTCGTTTGGTAGAAATCCACGTGCGCGTTCTGCAAAAAGCACCATTTGCATGCACATCTTGTGGTTTTGCAGAAAACTTCATCCGCGTCTACCAAAAGATGCATGTGCATGCTTAAAACGCGTTTTCGCACAAATGCGTGCGCGGGTGCTAAAAAGAGCAGCATCGGCATGCTTAGCATGTCGTTTGGTAGAAATCCACGTGCGCGTTCTGCAAAAAGCACCATTTGCATGCACATCTTGTGGTTTTGCAGAAAACTTCATCCGCGTCTACCAAAAGATGCATGTGCATGCTTAAAACGCGTTTTCGCACAAATGCGTGCGCGGGTGCTAAAAAGAGCAGCATCGGCATGCTTAGCACGTCGTTTGGTAGAAATCGACGTGCGCGTTCTGCCAAAAGCACCATTTGCATGCACATCTTGTGGTTTTGCAGAAAACTTCATCCGCGTCTACCAAAAGATGTATGTGCATGCTTAAAACGCGTTTTCGCACAACTGCGTGCGCGGGTGCTAAAAAGAGCAGCATCAGCATGCTTAGCACGTCGTTTGGTAGAAATCCACGTGCGCGTTCTGCAAAAAGCACCATTTGCATGCACATCTTGTGGTTTTGCAGAAAACTTCATCCGCGTCTACCAATAGATGCATGTGCATGCTTAAAACGCGTTTTCGCACAAATGCGTGCGCGGGTGCTAAAAAGAGCAGCATCGGCATGCTTAGCACGTTGTTTGGTAGAAATCCACGTGCGCGTTCTGCCAAAAGCACCATTTGCATGCACATCTTGTGGTTTTGCAGAAAACTTCATCCGCGTCTACCAAAAGATGCATGTGCATGCTTAAAACGCGTTTTCGCACAAATCCGTGCGCGGGTGCTAAAAAGAGCAGCATCGGCAAGCTTAGCACAACGTTTGGTAGAAATCCACGTGCGCGTTCTGCAAAAAGCACCATTTGCATGCACATCTTGTGGTTTTGCAGAAAACTTCATCCGCGTCTACCAAAAGATGCATGTGCATGCTTAAAACGCGTTTTCGCACAAATGCGTGCGCGGGTGCTAAAAAGAGCAGCATCGGCATGCTTAGCACGTCGTTTGGTAGAAATCCACGTGCGCGTTCTGCCAAAAGCACCATTTGCATGCACATCTTGTGGTTTTGCAGAAAAGTTCATCCGCGTCTACCAAAAGATGCATGTGCATGCTTAAAACGCGTTTTCGCACAAATCCGTGCGCGGGTGCTAAAAAGAGCAGCATCGGCAAGCTTAGCACATCGTTTGGTAGAAATCTACGTGCGCGTTCTGCAAAAAGCACCATTTGCATGCACATCTTGTGGTTTTGCAGAAAACTTCATCCGTGTCTACCAAAAGATGCATGTGCATGCTTAAAACGCGTTTTCGCACAAATGCGTGCGCGGGTGCTAAAAAGAGCAGCATCGGCATGCTTAGCACGTCGTTTGGTAGAAATCCACGTGCGCGTTCTGCCAAAAGCACCATTTGCATGCACATCTTGTGGTTTTGCAGAAAACTTCATCCGCGTCTACCAAAAGATGCATGTGCATGCTTAAAACGCGTTTTCGCACAAATGCGTGCGCGGGTGCTAAAAAGAGCAGCATCGGCATGCTTAGCACGTCGTTTGGTAGAAATCCACGTGCGCGTTCTGCAAAAAGCACCATTTGCATGCCCATATTGTGGTTTTGCAGAAAACTTCATCCGCGTCTACCAAAAGATGCATGTGCATGCTTAAAACGCGTTTTCGCACAAATGCGTGCGCGGGTGCTAAAAAGAGCAGCATCGGCATGCTTAGCACGTCGTTTGGTAGAAATCTACGTGCGCGTTCTGCCAAAAGCACCATTTGCATACATATCTTGTGGTTTTGCAGAAAACTTCATCCGCGTCTACCAAAAGATGCATGTGCATGCTTAAAACGCGTTTTCGCACAAATCCGTGCGCGGGTGCTAAAAAGAGCAGCATCGGCATGCTTAGCACGTCGTTTGGTAGAAATCCACGTGCGCGTTCTGCAAAAAACACCATTTGCATGCACATCTAGTGGTTTTGCAGAAAACTTCATCCGCGTCTACCAAAAGATGCATGTGCATGCTTAAAACGCGTTTTCGCACAAATGCGTGCGCGGGTGCTAAAAAGAGCAGCATCGGCATGCTTAGCACGTCGTTTGGTAGAAATCCACGTGCGTGTTCTGCAAAAAGCACCATTTGCATGCACATCTTGTGGTTTTGCAGAAAACTTCATCCGCGTCTACCAAAAGATGCATGTGCATGCTTAAAACGCGTTTTCGCACAAATGCGTGCGCGGGTGCTAAAAAGAGCAGCATCGGCATGCTTAGCACGTCGTTTGGTAGAAATCCACGTGCGCGTTCTGCCAAAAGCACCATTTGCATGCACATCTTGTGGTTTTGCAGAAAACTATCCGCGTCTACCAAAAGATGCATGCGCATGCTTAAAACGCGTTTTCGCACAAATGCGTGCGCGGGTGCTAAAAAGAGCAGCATCGGCATGCTTAGCACGTCGTTTGGTAGAAATCCACGTGCGCGTTCTGCCAAAAGCACCATTTGCATGCACATCTTGTGGTTTTGCAGAAAACTTCATCCGCGTCTACCAAAAGATGCATGTGCATGCTTAAAACGCGTTTTCGCACAAATGCGTGCGCGGGTGCTAAAAAGAGCAGCATCGGCATGCTTAGCACGTCGTTTGGTAGAAATGCACGTGCGCGTTCTGCCAAAAGCACCATTTGCATGCACATATTGTGGTTTTGCAAAAAACTTCATCCGCGTCTACCAAAAGATGCATGTGCATGCTTAAAACGCGTATTCGCACAAATCCGTGCGCGGGTGCTAAAAAGAGCAGCATCGGCATGCTTAGCACGTCGTTTGGTAGAAATCCACGTGCGCGTTCTGCAAAAAGCACCATTTGCATGCACATCTTGTGGTTTTGCAGAAAACTTCATCCGCGTCTACCAAAAGATGCATGTGCATGCTTAAAACGCGTTTTCGCACAAATGCGTGCGCGGGTGCTAAAAAGAGCAGCATCGGCATGCTTAGCACGTTGTTTGGTAGAAATCCACGTGCGCGTTCTGCAAAAAGCACCATTTGCATGCACATCTTGTGGTTTTGCAGAAAACTTCATCCGCGTCTACCAAAAGATGCATGTGCATGCTTAAAACGCGTTTTCGCACAAATGCGTGCGCGGGTGCTAAAAAGAGCAGCATCGGCATGCTTAGCACGTCGTTTGGTAGAAATCCACGTGCGCGTTCTGCAAAAAGCACCATTTGCATGCACATCTTGTGGTTTTGCAGAAAACTTCATCCGCGTCTACCAAAAGATGCATGTGCATGCTTAAAACGCGTTTTCGCACAAATGCGTGCGCGGGTGCTAAAAAGAGCAGCATCGGCATGCTTAGCACGTCGTTTGGTAGAAATCCACGTGCGCGTTCTGCAAAAAGCACCATTTGCATGCACATCTTGTGGTTTTGCAAAAAACTTCATCCGCGTCCACCAAAAGATGCATGTGCATGCTTAAAACGCGTTTTCGCACAAATGCGTGCGCGGGTGCTAAAAAGAGCAGCATCGGCATGCTTAGCACGTCGTTTGGTAGAAATCTACGTGCGCGTTCTGCCAAAAGCACCATTTGCATGCACATCTTGTGGTTTTGCAGAAAACTTCATTCGCGTCTACCAAAAGATGCATGTGCATGCTTAAAACGCGTTTTCGCACAAATCCGTGCGCGGGTGCTAAAAAGAGCAGCATCGGCATGCTTAGCACGTCGTTTGGTAGAAATCCACGTGCGCGTTCTTCAAAAAGCACCATTTGCATGCACATCTTGTGGTTTTGCAGAAAACTTCATCCGCGTCTACCAAAAGATACATGTGCATGCTTAAAACGCGTTTTCGCACAAATGCGTGCGCGGGTGCTAAAAAGAGCAGCATCGGCATGCTTAGCACGTCGTTTGGTAGAAATCCACGTGGGCGTTCTGCCAAAAGCACCATTTGCATGCACATCTTGTGGTTTTGCAGAAAACTTCATCCGCGTCTACCAAAAGATGCATGTGCATGCTTAAAACGCGTTTTCGCACAAATGCGTGCGCGGGTGCTAAAAAGAGCAGCATCGGCATGCTTAGCACGTCGTTTGGTAGAAATCCACGAGCGCGTTCTGCCAAAAGCACCATTTGCATGCACATCTTGTGGTTTTGCAGAAAACTATCCGCGTCTACCAAAAGATGCATGTGCATGCTTAAAACGCGTTTTCGCACAAATGCGTGCGCGGGTGCTAAAAAGAGCAGCATCGGCATGCTTAGCACGTCGTTTGGTAGAAATCCACGTGCGCGTTCTGCCAAAAGCACCATTTGCATGCACATCTTGTGGTTTTGCAGAAAACTTCAATCTCGTCTACCAAAAGATGCATGTGCATGCTTAAAACGCGTTTTCGCACGAATCCGTGCGCGGTTGCTAAAAAGAGCAGCATCGGCATGCTTAGCACGTTGTTTGGTAGAAATCCACGTGCGCGTTCTGCGAAAAGCACCATTTGCATGCACATCTTGTGGTTTTGCAGAAAACTTCAATCTCGTCTACCAAAAGATGCATGTGCATGCTTAAAACGCGTTTTCGCAAGAATCCGTGCGCGGGTGCTAAAAAGAGCAGCATCGGCATGCTTAGCACGTTGTTTGGTAGAAATCCACGTGCGCGTTTCTGCGAAAAGCACCATTTGCATGCACATCTTGTGGTTTGCAGAAAACTTCAATCTCGTCTACCAAAAGATGCATGTGCATGCTTAAAACGCGTTGTCGCACGAATCCGTGCGCGGGTGCTAAAAAGAGCAGCATCGGCATGCTTAGCACGTTGTTTGGTAGAAATCCCCGTGCGCGTTCTGCGAAAAGCACCATTTGCATGCACATCTTGTGGTTTTGCAGAAAACTTCAATCTCGTCTACCAAAAGATGCATGTGCATGCTTAAAACGCGTTTTCGCACAAATCCGTGCGCGGGTGC
This sequence comes from Dermacentor andersoni, assembly GCF_023375885.2. Lineage (NCBI taxonomy): Eukaryota > Metazoa > Arthropoda > Arachnida > Ixodida > Ixodidae > Dermacentor > Dermacentor andersoni. The sequence continues at coordinate 134,578 of NW_027314837.1, read as the reverse complement.
TAAAAAGAGCAGCATCGGCATGCTTAGCACGTCGTTTGGTAGAAATCCACGTGCGCGTTCTGCCAAGAGCACCATTTGCATGCACATCTTGTGGTTTTGCAGAAAACTTCATTCGCGTCTACCAAAAGATGCATGTGCATGCTTAAAACGCGTTTTCGCACGAATCCGTGCGCGGGTGCTAAAAAGAGCAGCATCGGCATGCTTAGCACGTCGTTTGGTAGAAATCCACGTGCGCGTTCTGCCAAAAGCACCATTTGCATGCACATCTTGTGGTTTTGCAGAAAACTCCGCGTCTACCAAAACATGCATGTGCATGCTTAAAACGCGTTTTCGCGCGAATCCGTGCGCGGGTGCTAAAAAGAGCAGCATCGGCATGCTTAGCACGTCGTTTGGTAGAAATCCACGTGCGCGTTCTGCCCAAAAGCACCATTTGCATGCACATCTTGTGGTTTTGCAGAAAACTTCAATCTCGTCTACCAAAAGATGCATGTGCATGCTTAAAACGCGTTTTCGCACGAATCCGTGCGCGGGTGCTAAAAAGAGCAGCATCGGCATGCTGAGCACGTTGTTTGGTAGAAATCCACGTGCGCGTTCTGCGAAAAGCACCATTTGCATGCACATCTTGTGGTTTTGCAGAAAACTTCAATCTCGTCTACCAAAAGATGCATGTGCATGCTTAAAACGCGTTTTCGCACGAATCCGTGCGCGGGTGCTAAAAAGAGCAGCATCGGCATACTTAGCACGTTGTTTGGTAGAAATCCACGTGCGCGTTCTGCGAAAAGCACCATTTGCATGCACATCTTGTGGTTTTGCAGAAAACTTCAATCTCGTCTACCAAAAGATGCATGTGCATGCTTAAAATGCGTTTTCGCACGAATCCGTGCGCGGGTTCTAAAAGAGCAGCATCGGCATGCTTAGCACGTTGTTTGGTAGAAATCCACGTGCGCGTTCTGCGAAAAGCACCATTTTGCATGCACATCTTGTGGTTTTGCAGAAAACTTCAATCTCGTCTACCAAAAGAAGCATGTGCAGCTTAAAACGCGTTTTCGCACAAATCCGTGCGCGGGTGCTAAAAAGAGCAGCATCGGCATGCTTAGCACGTCGTTTGGTAGAAATCCACGTGCGCGTTCTGCCAAGAGCACCATTTGCATGCACATCTTGTGGTTTTGCAGAAAACTTCATCCGCGTCTACCAAAAGATGCATGTGCATGCTTAAAACGCGTTTTCGCACGAATCCGTGCGCGGGTGCTAAAAAGAGCAGCATCGGCATGCTTAGCACGTCGTTTGGTAGAAATCCACGTGCGCGTTCTGCCAAAAGCACCATTTGCATGCACATCTTGTGGTTTTGCAGAAAACTCCGCGTCTACCAAAATATGCATGTGCATGCTTAAAACGCGTTTTCGCACGAATCCGTGCGCGGGTGCTAAAAAGAGCAGCATCGGCATGCTTAGCACGTTGTTTGGTAGAAATTCACGTGCGCGTTCTGCGAAAAGCACCATTTGCATGCACATCTTGTGGTTTTGCAGAACACTTCAATCTCGTCTACCAAAAGATGCAATGTGCATGCTTAAAACGCGTTTTCGCACGAATCCGTGCGCGGGTGCTAAAAGAGCAGCATCGGCATGCTTAGCACGTTGTTTGGTAGAAATCCACGTGCGCGTTCTGCGAAAAGCACCATTTGCATGCCACATCTTGTGGTTTTGCAGAAAACTTCAATCTCGTCTACCAAAAGATGCATGTGCATGCTTAAAACGCGTTTTCGCACGAATCCGTGCGCGGGTGCTAAAAAGAGCAGCATCGGCATGCTTAGCACGTTGTTGGTAGAAATCCACGTGCGCGTTCTGCGAAAAGCACCATTTGCATGCACATCTTGTGGTTTTGCAGAAAACTTCAATCTCGTCTACCAAAAGATGCATGTGCATGCTTAAAACGCGTTTTCGCACAAATCCGTGCGCGGGTGCTAAAAAGAGCAGCATCGGCATGCTTAGCACGTCGTTTGGTAGAAATCCACGTGCGCGTTCTGCCAAGAGCACCATTTGCATGCACATCTTGTGGTTTTGCAGAAAACTTCATCCGCGTCTACCAAAAGATGCATGTGCATGCTTAAAACGCGTTTTCGCACGAATCCGTGCGCGGGTGCTAAAAAGAGCAGCATCGGCATGCTTAGCACGTCGTTTGGTAGAAATCCACGTGCGCGTTCTGCCAAAAGCACCATTTGCATGCACATCTTGTGGTTTTGCAGAAAACTCCGCGTCTACCAAAAGATGCATGTGCATGCTTAAAACGCGTTTTCGCACGAATCCGTGCGCGGGTGCTAAAAAGAGCAGCATCGGCATACTTAGCACGTTGTTTGGTAGAAATCCACGTGCGCGTTCTGCGAAAAGCACCATTTGCATGCACATATTGTGGTTTTGCAGAAAACTTCAATCTCGTCTACCAAAAGATGCATGTGCATGCTTAAAACGCGTTTTCGCACGAATCCGTGCGCGGGTGCTAAAAAGAGCAGCATCGGCATGCTTAGCACGTTGTTTGGTAGAAAATCCACGTGCGCGTTCTGCGAAAAGCACCATTTGCATGCACATCTTGTGGTTTTGCAGAAAACTTCAATCTCGTCTACCAAAAGATGCATGTGCATGCTTAAAACGCGTTTTCGCACAAATCCGTGCGCGGGTGCTAAAAAGAGCAGCATCGGCATGCTTAGCACGTCGTTTGGTAGAAATCCACGTGCGCGTTCTGCCAAGAGCACCATTTGCATGCACATCTTGTGGTTTTGCAGAAAAATTCATCCGCGTCTACCAAAAGATAGCATGTGCATGCTTAAAACGCGTTTTCGCACGAATCCGTGCGCGGGTGCTAAAAAGAGCAGCATCGGCATGCTTAGCACGTCGTTTGGTAGAAATCCACGTGCGCGTTCTGCCAAAAGCACCATTTGCATGCACATATTGTGGTTTTGCAGAAAACTCCGCGTCTACCAAAATATGCATGTGCATGCTTAAAACGCGTTTTCGCACGAATCCGTGCGCGGGTGCTAAAAAGAGCAGCATCGGCATGCTTAGCACGTTGTTTGGTAGAAATTCACGTGCGCGTTCTGCGAAAAGCACCATTTGCATGCACATCTTGTGGTTTTGCAGAAAACTTCAATCTCGTCTACCAAAAGATGCATGTGCATGCTTAAAACGCGTTTTCGCACGAATCCGTGCGCGGGTGCTAAAAAGAGCAGCATCGGCATGCTAGCACGTTGTTTGGTAGAAATACACGTGCGCGTTCTGCGAAAAGCACCATTTGCATGCACATCTTGTGGTTTTGCAGAAAACTTCAATCTCGTCTACCAAAGATGCATGTGCATGCTAAAACGCGTTTTCGCACGAATCCGTGCGCGGGTGCTAAAAAGAGCAGCATCGGCATGCTTAGCACGTTGTTTGGTAGAAATCCCACGTGCGCGTTCTGCGAAAAGCACCATTTGCATGCACATCTTGTGGTTTTGCAGAAAACTTCAATCTCGTCTACCAAAAGATGCATGTGCATGCTTAAAACGCGTTTTCGCACAAATCCGTGCGCGGGTGCTAAAAAGAGCAGCATCGGCATGCTTAGCACGTCGTTTGGTAGAAATCCACGTGCGCGTTCTGCCAAGAGCACCATTTGCATGCACATCTTGTGGTTTTGCAGAAAACTTCATCCGCGTCTACCAAAAGATGCATGTGCATGCTTAAAACGCGTTTTTCGCACGAATCCGTGCGCGGGTGCTAAAAAGAGCAGCATCGGCATGCTTAGCACGTCGTTTGGTAGAAATCCACGTGCGCGTTCTGCCAAAAGCACCATTTGCATGCACATCTTGTGGTTTTGCAGAAAACTCCGCGTCTACCAAAAGATGCATGTGCATGCTTAAAAACGCGTTTTCGCACGAATCCGTGCGCGGGTGCCTAAAAAGAGCAGCATCGGCATGCTGAGCACGTTGTTTGGTAGAAATCCACGTGCGCGTTCTGCGAAAAGCACCATTTGCATGCACATATTGTGGTTTTGCAGAAAACTTCAATCTCGTCTACCAAAAGATGCATGTGCATGCTTAAAACGCTTTTCGCACAAATCCGTGCGCGGGTGCTAAAAAGAGCAGCATCGGCATGCTTAGCACGTCGTTTGGTAGAAATCCACGTGCGCGGTTCTGCCAAGAGCACCATTTGCATGCACATCTTGTGGTTTTGCAGAAAACTTCATCCGCGTCTACCAAAAGATGCATGTGCATGCTTAAAACGCGTTTTCGCACGAATCCGTGCGCGGGTGCTAAAAAGAGCAGCATCGGCATGCTTAGCACGTCGTTTGGTAGAAATCCACGTGCGCGTTCTGCCAAAAGCACCATTTGCATGCACATCTTGTGGTTTTGCAGAAAACTCCGCGTCTACCAAAAGATGCATGTGCATGCTTAAAACGCGTTTTCGCACGAATCCGTGCGCGGGTGCTAAAAAAGAGCAGCATCGGCATGCTGAGCACGTTGTTTGGTAGAAATCCACGTGCGCGTTCTGCGAAAAGCACCATTTGCATGCACATATTGTGGTTTTGCAGAAAACTTCAATCTCGTCTACCAAAAGATGCATGTGCAAGCTCAAAACGCGTTTTCGCACGAATCCGTGCGCGGGTGCTAAAAAGAGCAGCATCGGCATGCTGAGCACGTTGTTTGGTAGAAATCCACGTGCGCGTTCTGCGAAAAGCACCATTTGCATGCACATCTTGTGGTTTTGCAGAAAACTTCAATCTCGTCTACCAAAAGTTGCATGTGCATGCTTAAAACGCGTTTTCGCAGGAATCCGTGCGCGGGTGCTAAAAAGAGCAGCATCGGCATGCTTAGCACGTTGTTTGGTAGAAATCCACGTGCGCGTTCTGCGAAAAGCACCATTTGCATGCACATCTTGTGGTTTTGCAGAAAACTTCAATCTCGTCTACCAGAAGATGCATGTGCATGCTTAAAACGCGTTTTCGCACGAATCCGTGCGCGGGTGCTAAAAAGAGCAGCATCGCATGCTTAGCACGTTGTTTGGTAGAAATCCACGTGCGCGTTCTGCGAAAGCACCATTTGCATGCACATCTTGTGGTTTTGCAGAAAACTTCAATCTCGTCTACCAAAAGATGCATGTGCATGCTTAAAACGCGTTTTCGCACAAATCCGTGCGCGGGTGCTAAAAAGAGCAGCATCGGCATGCTTAGCACGTCGTTTGGTAGAAATCCACGTGCGCGTCTGCCAAGAGCACCATTTGCATGCACATCTTGTGGTTTTGCAGAAAACTTCATCCGCGTCTACCAAAAGATGCATGTGCATACTTAAAACGCGTTTTCGCACGAATCCGTGCGCGGGTGCTAAAAAGAGCAGCATCGGCATGCTTAGCACGTCGTTTGGTAGAAATCCACGTGCGCGTTCTGCCAAAAGCACCATTTGCATGCACATCTTGTGGTTTGCAGAAAACTTCAATCTCGTCTACCAAAAGATGCATGTGCATGCTTAAAACGCGTTTTCGCACAAATCCGTGCGCGGGTGCTAAAAGAGCAGCCATCGGCATGCTTAGCACGTCGTTTGGTAGAAATCCACGTGCGCGTTCTGCCAAAAGCACCATTTGCATGCGCATCTTGTGGTTTTGCAGAAAACTTCAATCTCGTCTACCAAAAGATGCATGTGCATGCTTAAAACGCGTTTTCGCACAAATCCGTGCGCGGGTGCTAAAAAGAGCAGCATTGGCATGCTTAGCACGTTGTTTGGTAGAAATCCACGTGGGCGTTCTGCGAAAAGCACCATTTGCATGCACATCTTGTGGTTTTGCAGAAAACTTCAATCTCGTCTACCAAAGATGCATGTGCATGCTTAAAACGCGTTTTCGCACGAATCCGTGCGCGGGTGCTAAAAAGAGCAGCATCGGCATGCTTAGCACGTTGTTTGGTAGAAATCCACGTGCGCGTTCTGCGAAAAGCACCATTTGCATGCACATCTTGTGGTTTTGCAGAAACTTCAATCTCGTCTACCAAAAGATGCATGTGCATGCTTAAAACGCGTTTTCGCACGAATCCGTGCGCGGGTGCTAAAAGAGCAGCATCGGCATGCTTAGCACGTTGTTTGGTAGAAATCCACGTGGCGTTCTGCGAAAAGCACCATTTGCATGCACATCTTGTGGTTTTGCAGAAAACTTCAATCTCGTCTACCAAAAGATGCATGTGCATGCTTAAAACGCGTTTTCGCACAAATCCGTGCGCGGGTGCTATAAAGAGCAGCATCGGCATGCTTAGCACGTCGTTTGGTAGAAATCCACGTGCGCGTTCTGCCAAGAGCACCATTTGCATGCACATCTTGTGGTTTTGCAGAAAAACTTCATCCGCGTCTACCAAAAGATGCATGTGCATGCTTCAAACGCGTTTTCGCACGAATCCGTGCGCGGGTGCTAAATGAGCAGCATCGGCATGCTTAGCACGTCGTTTGGTAGAAATCCACGTGCGCGTTCGGCGAAAAGCACCATTTTGCATGCACATCTTGTGGTTTTGCAGAAAACTTCATCCGCGTCTACCAAAAGATGCATGTGCATGCTTAAAACGCGTTTTCGCACGAATCGTGCGCGGGTGGTGAAAAGAGCAGCATCGGCATGCTTAGCACGTTGTTTGGTAGAAATCCACGTGCGCGTTTCTGCGAAAAGCACCATTTGCATGCACATCTTGTGGTTTTGCAGAAAACTTCAATCTCGTCTACCAAAAGATGCATGTGCATGCTTAAAACGCGTTTTCGCACAAATCCGTGCGCGGGTGCTAAAAAGAGCAGCATCGGCATGCTTAGCACGTCGTTTGGTAGAAATCCACGTGCGCGTTCTGCCAAAAGCACCATTTGCATGCACATCTTGTGGTTTTGCAGAAAACTTCATCCGCGTCTACCAAAAGATGCATGTGCATGCTTAAAAAACGCGTTTTCGCGCGAATCCGTGCGCGGGTGCTAAAAAGAGCAGCATCGGCATGCTTAGCACGTCGTTTGGTAGAAATCCACGTGGCGCGTTCTGCCAAAAGCACCATTTGCATGCACATCTTGTGGTTTTGCAGAAAACTCCGCGTCTACCAAAAGATGCATGTGCATGCTTAAAACGCGTTTTCGCACGAATCCGTGCGCGGGTGCTAAAAAGAGCAGCATCGGCATGCTGAGCACGTTGTTTGGTAGAAATCCACGTGCGCGTTCTGCGAAAAGCACCATTTGCATGCACATATTGTGGTTTTGCAGAAAACTTCAATCTCGTCTACCAAAAGATGCATGTGCAAGCTTAAAACGCGTTTTCGCACGAATCCGTGCGCGGGTGCTAAAAAGAGCAGCATCGGCATGCTGAGCACGTTGTTTGGTAGAAATCCACGTGCGCGTTCTGCGAAAAGCACCATTTGCATGCACATCTTGTGGTTTTGCAGAAAACTTCAATCTCGTCTACCAAAAGTTGCATGTGCATGCTTAAAACGCGTTTTCGCAGGAATCCGTGCGCGGGTGCTAAAAAGAGCAGCATCGGCATGCTTAGCACGTTGTTTGGTAGAAATCCACGTGCGCGTTCTGCGAAAAGCACCATTTGCATGCACATCTTGTGGTTTTTGCAGAAAACTTCAATCTCGTCTACCAGAAGATGCATGTGCATGCTTAAAACGCGTTTTCGCACGAATCCGTGCGCGGGTGCTAAAAAGAGCAGCATCGGCATGCTTAGCACGTTGTTTGGTAGAAATCCACGTGCGCGTTCTGCGAAAAGCACCATTTGCATGCACATCTTGTGGTTTTGCAGAAAACTTCAATCTCGTCTACCAAAAGATGCATGTGCATGCTTAAAACGCGTTTTCGCACAAATCCGTGCGCGGGTGCTAAAAAGAGCAGCATCGGCATGCTTAGCACGTCGTTTGGTAGAAATCCACGTGCGCGTCTGCCAAGAGCACCATTTGCATGCACATCTTGTGGTTTTGCAGAAAACTTCATCCGCGTCTACCAAAAGATGCATGTGCATACTTAAAACGCGTTTTCGCACGAATCCGTGCGCGGGTGCTAAAAAGAGCAGCATCGGCATGCTTAGCACGTCGTTTGGTAGAAATCCACGTGCGCGTTCTGCCAAAAGCACCATTTGCATGCACATCTTGTGGTTTTGCAGAAAACTTCAATCTCGTCTACCAAAAGATGCATGTGCATGCTTAAAACGCGTTTTCGCACCAAATCCGTGCGCGGGTGCTAAAAAGAGCAGCATCGGCATGCTTAGCACGTCGTTTGGTAGAAATCCACGTGCGCGTTCTGCCAAAAGCACCATTTGCATGCGCATCTTGTGGTTTTGCAGAAAACTTCAATCTCGTCTACCAAAAGATGCATGTGCATGCTTAAAACCGCGTTTTCGCACAAATCCGTGCGCGGGTGCTAAAAAGAGCAGCATCGGCATGCTTAGCACGTTGTTTGGTAGAAATCCACGTGGGCGTTCTGCGAAAAGCACCATTTGCATGCCACATCTTGTGGTTTTGCAGAAAACTTCAATCTCGTCTACCAAAGATGCATGTGCATGCTTAAAACGCGTTTTCGCACGAATCCGTGCGCGGTTGCTAAAAAGAGCAGCATCGGCATGCTTAGCACGTTGTTTGGTAGAAATCCACGTGCGCGTTCTGCGAAAAGCACCATTTGCATCCACATCTTGTGGTTTTGCAGAAAACTTCAATCTCGTCTACCAAAAGATGCATGTGCATGCTTAAAACGCGTTTTCGCACGAATCCGTGCGCGGGTGCTAAAAAGAGCAGCATCGGCATGCTTAGCACGTTGTTTGGTAGAAATCCACGTGCGCGTTCTGCGAAAAAGCACCATTTGCATGCACATCTTGTGGTTTTGCAGAAAACTTCAATCTCGTCTACCAAAAGATGCATGTGCATGCTTAAAACGCGTTTTCGCACAAATCCGTGCGCGGGTGCTAAAAAGAGCAGCATCGGCATGCTTAGCACGTCGTTTGGTAGAAATCCACGTGCGCGTTCTGCAAGAGCACCATTTGCATGCACATCTTGTGGTTTTGCAGAAAACTTCATCCGCGTCTACCAAAAGATGCATGTGCATGCTTAAAAACGCGTTTTCGCACGAATCCGTGCGCGGGTGGTGAAAAAGAGCACCATCGGCATGCTTAGCACGTTGTTTGGTAGAACTCCACGTGCGCGTTCTGCGAAAAGCACCATTTGCATGCACATCTTGTGGTTTTGCAGAAACTTCAATCTCGTCTACCAAAAGATGCATGTGCATGCTTAAAACGCGTTTTCGCACAAATCCGTGCGCGGGTGCTAAAAAGAGCAGCATCGGCATGCTTAGCACGTCGTTTGGTAGAAATCCACGTGCGCGTTCTGCCAAAAGCACCATTTGCATGCACATCTTGTGGTTTTGCAGAAAAACTTCATCCGCGTCTACCAAAAGATGCATGTGCATGCTTAAAACGCGTTTTCGCGCGAATCCGTGCGCGGGTGCTAAAAAGAGCAGCATCGGCATGCTTAGCACGTCGTTTGGTAGAAATCCACGTGCGCGTTCTGCCAAAAGCACCATTTGCATGCACATCTTGTGGTTTTGCAGAAAACTTCAATCTCGTCTACCAAAAGATGCATGTGCATGCTTAAAACGCGTTTTCGCACGAATCCGTGCGCGGAGTGCTAAAAAGAGCAGCATCGGCATGCTGAGCACGTTGTTTGGTAGAAATCCACGTGCGCGTTCTGCGAAAAGCACCATTTGCATGCAACATCTTGTGGTTTTGCAGAAAACTTCAATCTCGTCTACCAAAAGATGCATGTGCATGCTTAAAACGCGTTTTCGCACGAATCCGTGCGCGGGTGCTAAAAAGAGCAGCATCGGCATGCTTAGCACGTTGTTTGGTAGAAATCCACGTGCGCGTTCTGCGAAAAGCACCATTTGCATGCACATCTTGTGGTTTTGCAGAAAACTTCAATCTCGTCTACCAAAAGATGCATGTGCATGCTTAAAACGCGTTTTCGCACGAATCCGTGCGCGGGTGCTAAAAAGAGCAGCATCGGCATGCTTAGCACGTTGTTTGGTAGAAATCCACGTGCGCGTTCTGCGAAAAGCACCATTTGCATGCACATCTTGTGGTTTTGCAGAAAACTTCAATCTCGTCTACCAAAAGATGCATGTGCATGCTTAAAACGCGTTTTCGCACAAATCCGTGCGCGGGTGCTAAAAAGAGCAGCATCGGCATGCTTAGCACGTCGTTTGGTAGAAATCCACGTGCGCGTTCTGCCAAGAGCACCATTTGCATGCACATCTTGTGGTTTTGCAGAAAACTTCATCCGCGTCTACCAAAAGATTGCATGTGCATGCTTAAAACGCGTTTTCGCACGAATCCGTGCGCGGGTGCTAAAAAGAGCAGCATCGGCATGCTTAGCACGTCGTTTGGTAGAAATCCACGTGCGCGTTCTGCCAAAAGCACCATTTGCATGCACATCTTGTGGTTTTGCAGAAAACTTCATCCGCGTCTACCAAAAGATGCATGTGCATGCTTAAAACGCGTTTTCGCACGAATCCGTGCGCGGGTGCTAAAAAGAGCAGCATCGGCATGCTTAGCACGTCGTTTGGTAGAAATCCACGTACGCGTTCTGCCAAAAGCACCATTTGCATGCACATCTTGTGGTTTTGCAGAAAACTCCGCGTCTACCAAAAGATGCATGTGCATGCTTAAAACGCGTTTTCGCACGAATCCGTGCGCGGGTGCTAAAAAGAGCAGCATCGGCATGCTTAGCACGTTGTTTGGTAGAAATCCACGTGCGCGTTCTGCGAAAAGCACCATTTGCATGCACATATTGTGGTTTTGCAGAAAACCTCAATCTCGTCTACCAAAAGATGCATGTGCAAGCTTAAAACGCGTTTTCGCACGAATCCGTGCGCGGGTGCTAAAAAGAGCAGCATCGGCATGCTGAGCACGTTGTTATGTAGAAATCCACGTGCGCGTTCTAGCGAAAAGCACCATTTGCATGCACATCTTGTGGTTTTGCAGAAAACTTCAATCTCGTCTACCAAAGATGCATGTGCATGCTTAAACGCGTTTTCGCAGGAATCCGTGCGCGGGTGCTAAAAAGAGCAGCATCGGCATGCTTAGCACGTTGTTTGGTAGAAATCCACGTGCGCGTTCTGCGAAAAGCACCATTTGCATGCACATCTTTGTGGTTTTGCAGAAAACTTCAATCTCGTCTACCAAAAGATGCATGTGCATGCTTAAAACGCGTTTTCGCACAAATCCGTGCGCGGGTGCTAAAAAGAGCAGCATCGGCATGCTCAGCAGTCGTTTGGTAGAAATCCACGTGCGCGTCTGCCAAGAGCACCATTTGCATGCACATCTTGTGGTTTTGCAGAAACTTCATCCGCGTCTACCAAAAGATGCATGTGCATACTTAAAACGCGTTTTCGCACGAATCCGTGCGCGGGTGCTAAAAAGAGCAGCATCGGCATGCTTAGCACGTCGTTTGGTAGAAATCCACGTGCGCGTTCTGCCAAAAGCACCATTTGCATGCACATCTTGTGGTTTTGCAGAAAACTCCGCGTCTACCAAAAGATGCATGTGCATGCTTAAAACGCGTTTTCGCACGAATCCGTGCGCGGGGTGCTGAAAAGAGCAGCATCGGCATGCTTAGCACGTTGTTTGGTAGAAATCCACGTGCGCGTTCTGCGAAAAGCACCATTTGCATGCACATCTTGTGGTTTTGCAGAAAACTTCAATCTCGTCTACCAAAAGATGCATGTGCATGCTTAAAACGCGTTTTCGCACGAATCCGTGCGCGGGTGCTAAAAAGAGCAGCATCGGCATGCTTAGCACGTTGTTTGGTAGAAATCCACGTGCGCGTTCTGCGAAAAGCACCATTTGCATGCACATCTTGTGGTTTTGCAGAAAACTTCAATCTCGTCTACCAAAAGATGCATGTGCATGCTTAAAACGCGTTTTCGCACGAATCCGTGCGCGGGTGCTAAAAAGAGCAGCATCGGCATGCTTAGCACGTTGTTTGGTAGAAATCCACGTGCGCGTTCTGCGAAAAGCGCCATTTGCATGCACATCTTGTGGTTTTGCAGAAAACTTCAATCTCGTCTACCAAAAGATGCATGTGCATGCTTAAAACGCGTTTTCGCACGAATCCGTGCGCGGGTGCTAAAAAGAGCAGCATCGGCATGCTTAGCACGTTGTTTGGTAGAAATCCACGTGCGCGTTCTGCGAAAAGCACCATTTGCATGCACATATTGTGGTTTTGCAGAAAACTTCAATCTCGTCTACCAAAAGATGCATGTGCATGCTTAAAACGCGTTTTCGCACAAATCCGTGCGCGGGTGCTAAAAAGAGCAGCATCGGCATGCTTAGCACGTCGTTTGGTAGAAATCCACGTGCGCGTTCTGCCAAGAGCACCATTTGCATGCACATCTTGTGGTTTTGCAGAAAACTTCATTCGCGTCTACCAAAAGATGCATGTGCATGCTTAAAAACGCGTTTTCGCACGAATCCGTGCGCGGGTGCTAAAAAGAGCAGCATCGGCATGCTTAGCACGTCGTTGGTAGAAATCCACGTGCGCGTTCTGCCAAAAGCACCATTTGCATGCACATCTTGTGGTTTTGCAGAAAACTCCGCGTCTACCAAAAGATGCATGTGCATGCTTAAAACGCGTTTTCGCACGAATCCGTGCGCGGGTGCTAAAAAGAGCAGCATCGGCATGCTTAGCACGTTGTTTGGTAGAAATCCACGTGCGCGTTCTGCGAAAAGCACCATTTGCATGCACATCTTGTGGTTTTGCAGAAAACTTCAATCTCGTCTACCAAAAGATGCATGTGCATGCTTAAAACGCGTTTTCGCACGAATCCGTGCGCGGGTGCTAAAAAGAGCAGCATCGGCATGCTTAGCACGTTGTTTGGTAGAAATCCACGTGCGCGTTCTGCGAAAAGCACCATTTGCATGCACATCTTGTGGTTTTGCAGAAAACTTCAATCTCGTCTACCAAAGATGCATGTGCATGCTTAAAACGCGTTTTCGCACGAATCCGTGCGCGGGTGCTAAAAAGAGCAGCATCGGCATGCTTAGCACGTTGTTTGGTAGAAATCCACGTGCGCGTTCTGCGAAAAGCACCATTTGCATGCACATCTTGTGGTTTTGCAGAAAACTTCAATCTCGTCTACCAAAAGATGCATGTGCATGCTTAAAACGCGTTTTCGCACGAATCCGTGCGCGGGTGCTAAAAAGAGCAGCATCGGCATGCTTAGCACGTTGTTTGGTAGAAATCCACGTGCGCGTTCTGCGAAAAGCACCATTTGCATGCACATCTTGTGGTTTTGCAGAAAACTTCAATCTCGTCTACCAAAAGATGCATGTGCATGCTTAAAACGCGTTTTCGCACAAATCCGTGCGCGGGTGCTAAAAAGAGCAGCATCGGCATGCTTAGCACGTCGTTTGGTAGAAATCCACGTGCGCGTTCTGCCAAGAGCACCATTTGCATGCACATCTTGTGGTTTTGCAGAAAACTTCATCCGTGTCTACCAAAAGATGCATGTGCATGCTTAAAACGCGTTTCGCACGAATCCGTGCGCGGGTGCTAAAAAGAGCAGCATCGGCATGCTTAGCACGTCGTTTGGTAGAAATCCACGTGCGCGTTCTGCCAAAAGCACCATTTGCATGCACATCTTGTGGTTTTGCAGAAAACTTCAATCTCGTCTACCAAAAGATGCATGTGCATGCTTAAAACGCGTTTTCGCACGAATCCGTGCGCGGGTGCTAAAAAGAGCAGCATCGGCATGCTGAGCACGTTGTTTGGTAGAAATCCACGTGCGCGTTCTGCGAAAAGCACCATTTGCATGCACATCTTGTGGTTTTGCAGAAAACTTCAATCTTGTCTACCAAAAGATGCATGTGCATGCTTAAAACGCGTTTTCGCACAAATCCGTGCGCGGGTGCTAAAAAGAGCAGCATCGGCATGCTTAGCACGTTGTTTGGTAGAAATCCACGTGGGCGTTCTGCGAAAAGCACCATTTGCATGCACATCTTGTGGTTTTGCAGAAAACTTCAATCTCGTCTACCAAAAGATGCATGTGCATGCTTAAAACGCGTTTTCGCACGAATCCGTGCGCGGGTGCTAAAAAGAGCAGCATCGGCATGCTTAGCACGCCGTTTGGTAGAAATCCACGTGCGCGTTCTGCCAAGAGCACCATTTGCATGCACATCTTGTGGTTTTGCAGAAAACTTCATCCGCGTCTACCAAAAGATGCATGTGCATGCTTAAAACGCGTTTTCGCACGAATCCGTGCGCGGGTTCTAAAAAGAGCTGCATCGGCATGCTTAGCACGTCGTTTGGTAGAAATCCACGTGCGCGTTCTACCAAAAGCACCATTTGCATGCACATGTTGTGGTTTTGCAGAAAACTTCAATCTCGTCTACCAAAAGATGCATGTGCATGCTTAAAACGCGTTTCGCACGAATCCGTGCGCGGGTGCTAAAAAGAGCAGCATCGGCATGCTGAGCACGTTGTTTGGTAGAAATCGACGTGCGCGTTCTGCGAAAAGCACCATTTGCATGCACATCTTGTGGTTTTGCAGAAAACTTCAATCTCGTCTACCAAAAGATGCATGTGCATGCTTAAAACGCGTTTTCGCACAAATCCGTGCGCGGGTGCTAAAAAGAGCAGCATCGGCATGCTTAGCACGTCGTTTGGTAGAAATCCACGTGCGCGTTCTGCCAAGAGCACCATTTGCATGCACATCTTGTGGTTTTGCAGAAAACTTCATTCGCGTCTACCAAAAGATGCATGTGCATGCTTAAAACGCGTTTTCGCACGAATCCGTGCGCGGGTGCTAAAAAGAGCAGCATCGGCATGCTTAGCACGTCGTTTGGTAGAAATCCACGTGCGCGTTCTGCCAAAAGCACCATTTGCATGCACATCTTGTGGTTTTGCAGAAACTCCGCGTCTACCAAAAGATGCATGTGCATGCTTAAAACGCGTTTTCGCACGAATCCGTGCACGGGTGCTAAAAAGAGCAGCATCGGCATGCTTAGCACGTTGTTGGTAGAAATCCACGTGCGCGTTCTGCGAAAAGCACCATTTGCATGCACATCTTGTGGTTTTGCAGAAAACTTCAATCTCGTCTACCAAAAGATGCATGTGCATGCTTAAAACGCGTTTTCGCACGAATCTGTGCGCGGGTGCTAAAAAGAGCAGCATCGGCATGCTTAGCACGTTGTTTGGTAGAAATCCACGTGCGCGTTCTGCGAAAAGCACCATTTGCATGCACATCTTGTGGTTTTGCAGAAAACTTCAATCTCGTCTACCAAAAGATGCATGTGCATGCTTAAAACGCGTTTTCGCACGAATCCGTGCGCGGGTGCTAAAAAGAGCAGCATCGGCATGCTTAGCACGTTGTTTGGTAGAAATCCACGTGCGCGTTCTGCGAAAAGCACCATTTGCATGCACATCTTGTGGTTTTGCAGAAAACTTCAATCTCGTCTACCAAAAGATGCATGTGCATGCTTAAAACGCGTTTTCGCACGAATCCGTGCGCGGGTGCTAAAAAGAGCAGCATCGGCATGCTTAGCACGTTTTTTGGTAGAAATCCACGTGCGCGTTCTGCGAAAAGCACCATTTGCATGCACATCTTGTGGTTTTGCAGAAAACTTCAATCTCGTCTACCAAAAGATGCATGTGCATGCTTAAAACGCGTTTTCGCACAAATCCGTGCGCGGGTGCTAAAAAGAGCAGCATCGGCATGCTTAGCACGTCGTTTGGTAGAAATCCACGTGCGCGTTCTGCCAAGAGCACCATTTGCATGCACATCTTGTGGTTTTGCAGAAAACTTCATCCGTGTCTACCAAAAGATGCATGTGCATGCTTAAAACGCGTTTTCGCACGAATCCGTGCGCGGGTGCTAAAAAGAGCAGCATCGGCATGCTTAGCACGTCGTTTGGTAGAAATCCACGTGCGCGTTCTGCCAAAAGCACCATTTGCATGCACATCTTGTGGTTTTGCAGAAAACTTCAATCTCGTCTACCAAAAGATGCATGTGCATGCTTAAAACGCGTTTTCGCACGAATCCGTGCGCGGGTGCTAAAAAGAGCAGCATCGGCATGCTGAGCACGTTGTTTGGTAGAAATCCACGTGCGCGTTCTGCGAAAAGCACCATTTGCATGCACATCTTGTGGTTTTGCAGAAAACTTCAATCTCGTCTACCAAAAGATGCATGTGCATGCTTAAAACGCGTTTTCGCACGAATCCGTGCGCGGGTGCTAAAAAGAGCAGCATCGGCATGCTTAGCACGCCGTTTGGTAGAAATCCACGTGCGCGTTCTGCCAAGAGCACCATTTGCATGCACATCTTGTTCTTTTGCAGAAAACTTCATCCGCGTCTACCAAAAGATGCATGTGCATGCTTAAAACGCGTTTTCGCACGAATCCGTGCGCGGGTGCTAAAAAGAGCAGCATCGGCATGCTTAGCACGTCGTTTGGTAGAAATCCACGTGCGCGTTCTACCAAAAGCACCATTTGCATACACATGTTGTGGTTTTGCAGAAAACTTCAATCTCGTCTACCAAAAGATGCATGTGCATGCTTAAAACGCGTTTTCGCACGAATCCGTGCGCGGGTGCTAAAAGGAGAAGCATCGGCATGCTTAGCACGTTGTTTGGTAGAAATCCACGTGCGCGTCCTGCGAAAAGCACCATTTGCATGCACATCTTGTGGTTTTGCAGAAAACTTCAATCTCGTCTACCAAAAGATGCATGTGCATGCTTAAAACGCGTTTTCGCACGAATCCGTGCGCGGGTGCTAAAAAGAGCAGCATCGGCATGCTTAGCACGTTGTTTGGTAGAAATCCACGTGCGCGTTCTGCGAAAAGCACCATTTGCATGCACATCTTGTGGTTTGCAGAAAACTTCAATCTCGTCTACCAAAAGATGCATGTGCATGCTTAAAACGCGTTTTCGCACAAATCCGTGCGCGGGTGCTAAAAAGAGCAGCATCGGCATGCTTAGCACGTTGTTTGGTAGAAATCCACGTGGGCGTTCTGCGAAAAGCACCATTTGCATGCACATCTTGTGGTTTTGCAGAAAACTTCAATCTCGTCTACCAAAAGATGCATGTGCATGCTTAAAACGCGTTTTCGCACGAATCCGTGCGCGGGTGCTAAAAAGAGCAGCATCGGCATGCTTAGCACGTCGTTTGGTAGAAATCCACGTGCGCGTTCTGCGAAAAGCCACCATTTGCATGCACATCTTGTGGTTTTGCAGAAAACTTCAATCTCGTCTACCAAAAGATGCATGTGCATGCTTAAAACGCGTTTTCGCACAAATCCGTGCGCGGGTGCTAAAAAGAGCATCATCGGCATGCTTAGCACGTCGTTTGGTAGAAATCCACGTGCGCGTTCTGCCAAGAGCACCATTTGCATGCACATCTTGTGGTTTTGCAGAAAACTTCATCCGCGTCTACCAAAAGATGCATGTGCATGCTTCAAACGCGTTTTCGCACGAATCCGTGCGCGGTTGCTAAAAAGAGCAGCATCGGCATGCTTAGCACGTCGTTTGGTAGAAATCCACGTGCGCGTTCTGCGAAAAGCACCATTTGCATGCACATCTTGTGGTTTTGCAGAAAACTCCGCGTCTACCAAAAGATGCATGTGCATGCTTAAAACGCGTTTTCGCACGAATCCGTGCGCGGGTGCTAAAAAGAGCAGCATCGGCATGCTTAGCACGTTGTTTGGTAGAAATCCACGTGCGCGTTCTGCGAAAAGCACCATTTGCATGCACATCTTGTGTTTTGCAGAAAACTTCATCCGCGTCTACCAAAAGATGCATGTGCATGCTTAAAAACGCGTTTTCGCACGAATCCGTGCGCGGGTGGTAAAAAGAGCAGCATCGGCATGCTTAGCACGTTGTTTGGTAGAAATCCACGTGCGCGTTCTGCGAAAAGCACCATTTGCATGCACATCTTGTGGTTTTGCAGAAAACTTCATCCGCGTCTACCAAAAGATGCATGTGCATGCTTAAAACGCGTTTTCGCACAAATGCGTGCGCGGGTGCTAAAAAGAGCAGCATCGGCATGCTTAGCACGTCGTTTGGTAGAAATCCACGTGCGCGTTCTGCAAAAAGCACCATTTGCATGCACATCTTGTGGTTTTGCAGAAAACTTCAATCGCGTCTACCAAAAGATGCATGTGCATGCTTAAAACGCGTTTTCGCACGAATCCGTGCGCGGGTGCTAAAAGAGCAGCATCGGCATGCTTAGCACGTTGTTTGGTAGAAATCCACGTGCGCGTTCTGCGAAAAGCACCATTTGCATGCACATCTTGTGGTTTTGCAGAAAACTTCAATCTCGTCTACCAAAAGATGCATGTGCATGCTTAAAACGCGTTTTCGCACGAATCCGTGCGCGGGTGCTAAAAAGAGCAGCATCGGCATGCTTAGCACGTTGTTTGGTAGAAATCCACGTGCGCGTTCTGCGAAAAGCACCATTTGCATGCACATCTTGTGGTTTTGCAGAAAACTTCAATCTCGTCTACCAAAAGATGCATGTGCATGCTTAAAACGCGTTTTCGCACGAATCCGTGCGCGGGTGCTAAAAAGAGCAGCATCGGCATGCTTAGCACGTTTTTTGGTAGAAATCCACGTGCGCGTTCTGCGAAAAGCACCATTTGCATGCACATCTTGTGGTTTTGCAGAAAACTTCAATCTCGTCTACCAAAAGATGCATGTGCATGCTTAAAACGCGTTTTCGCACAAATCCGTGCGCGGGTGCTAAAAAGAGCAGCATCGGCATGCTTAGCACGTCGTTGGTAGAAATCCACGTGCGCGTTCTGCCAAGAGCACCATTTGCATGCACATCTTGTGGTTTTGCAGAAAACTTCATCCGTGTCTACCAAAAGATGCATGTGCATGCTTAAAACGCGTTTTCGCACGAATCCGTGCGCGGGTGCTAAAAAGAGCAGCATCGGCATGCTTAGCACGTCGTTTGGTAGAAATCCACGTGCGCGTTCTGCCAAAAGCACCATTTGCATGCACATCTTGTGGTTTTGCAGAAAACTTCAATCTCGTCTACCAAAAGATGCATGTGCATGCTTAAAACGCGTTTTCGCACGAATCCGTGCGCGGGTGCTAAAAAGAGCAGCATCGGCATGCTGAGCACGTTGTTTGGTAGAAATCCACGTGCGCGTTCTGCGAAAAGCACCATTTGCATGCACATCTTGTGGTTTTGCAGAAAACTTCAATCTCGTCTACCAAAAGATGCATGTGCATGCTTAAAAACGCGTTTTCGCACGAATCCGTGCGCGGGTGCTAAAAAGAGCAGCATCGGCATGCTTAGCACGCCGTTTGGTAGAAATCCACGTGCGCGTTCTGCCAAGAGCACCATTTGCATGCACATCTTGTTCTTTTGCAGAAACTTCATCCGCGTCTACCAAAAGATGCATGTGCATGCTTAAAACGCGTTTTCGCACGAATCCGTGCGCGGGTGCTAAAAAGAGCAGCATCGGCATGCTTAGCACGTCGTTTGGTAGAAATCCACGTGCGCGTTCTACCAAAAGCACCATTTGCATACACATGTTGTGGTTTTGCAGAAAACTTCAATCTCGTCTACCAAAAGATGCATGTGCATGCTTAAAACGCGTTTTCGCACGAATCCGTGCGCGGGTGCTAAAAGGAGAAGCATCGGCATGCTTAGCACGTTGTTTGGTAGAAATCCACGTGCGCGTCCTGCGAAAAGCACCATTTGCATGCACATCTTGTGGTTTTGCAGAAAACTTCAATCTCGTCTACCAAAAGATGCATGTGCATGCTTAAAACGCGTTTTCGCACGAATCCGTGCGCGGGTGCTAAAAAGAGCAGCATCGGCATGCTTAGCACGTTGTTTGGTAGAAATCCACGTGCGCGTTCTGCGAAAAGCACCATTTGCATGCACATCTTGTGGTTTTGCAGAAAACTTCAATCTCGTCTACCAAAAGATGCATGTGCATGCTTAAAACGCGTTTTCGCACAAATCCGTGCGCGGGTGCTAAAAAGAGCAGCATCGGCATGCTTAGCACGTTGTTTGGTAGAAATCCACGTGGGCGTTCTGCGAAAGCACCATTTGCATGCACATCTTGTGGTTTTGCAGAAAACTTCAATCTCGTCTACCAAAAGATGCATGTGCATGCTTAAAACGCGTTTTCGCACGAATCCGTGCGCGGGTGCTAAAAGAGCAGCATCGGCATGCTTAGCACGTCGTTTGGTAGAAATCCACGTGCGCGTTCTGCGAAAAGCACCATTTGCATGCACATCTTGTGGTTTTGCAGAAAACTTCAATCTCGTCTACCAAAAGATGCATGTGCATGCTTAAAACGCGTTTTCGCACAAATCCGTGCGCGGGTGCTAAAAGAGCATCATCGGCATGCTTAGCACGTCGTTTGGTAGAAATCCACGTGCGCGTTCTGCCAAGAGCACCATTTGCATGCACATCTTGTGGTTTTGCAGAAAACTTCATCCGCGTCTACCAAAAGATGCATGTGCATGCTTCAAACGCGTTTTCGCACGAATCCGTGCGCGGTTGCTAAAAAGAGCAGCATCGGCATGCTTAGCACGTCGTTTGGTAGAAATCCACGTGCGCGTTCTGCGAAAAGCACCATTTGCATGCACATCTTGTGGTTTTGCAGAAAACTCCGCGTCTACCAAAAGATGCATGTGCATGCTTAAAACGCGTTTTCGCACGAATCCGTGCGCGGGTGCTAAAAAGAGCAGCATCGGCATGCTTAGCACGTTGTTTGGTAGAAATCCACGTGCGCGTTCTGCGAAAAGCACCATTTGCATGCACATCTTGTGGTTTTGCAGAAAACTTCATCCGCGTCTACCAAAAGATGCATGTGCATGCTTAAAACGCGTTTTCGCACGAATCCGTGCGCGGGTGGTAAAAAGAGCAGCATCGGCATGCTTAGCACGTTGTTTGGTAGAAATCCACGTGCGCGTTCTGCGAAAAGCACCATTTGCATGCACATCTTGTGGTTTTGCAGAAAACTTCATCCGCGTCTACCAAAAGATGCATGTGCATGCTTAAAACGCGTTTTCGCACAAATGCGTGCGCGGGTGCTAAAAAGAGCAGCATCGGCATGCTTAGCACGTCGTTTGGTAGAAATCCACGTGCGCGTTCTGCAAAAAGCACCATTTGCATGCACATCTTGTGGTTTTGCAGAAAACTTCATCCGCGTCTACCAAAAGATGCATGCGCATGCTTAAAACGCGTTTTCGCACAAATCCGTGCGCGGGTGCTAAAAAGAGCAGCATCGGCATGCTTAGCACGTCGTTTGGTAGAAATCCACGTGCGCGTTCTGCCAAAAGCACCATTTGCATGCACATCTTGTGGTTTTGCAGAAAACTTCATCCGCGTCTACCAAAAGATGCATGTGCATGCTTAAAACGCGTTTTCGCGCGAATCCGTGCGCGGGTGCTAAAAAGAGCAGCATCGGCATGCTTAGCACGTCGTTTGGTAGAAATCCACGTGCGCGTTCTGCCAAAAGCACCATTTGCATGCACATCTTGTGGTTTTGCAGAAAACTTCAATCTCGTCTACCAAAAGATGCATGTGCATGCTTAAAACGCGTTTTCGCACGAATCCGTGTGCGGGTGCTAAAAAGAGCAGCATCGGCATGCTGAGCACGTTGTTTGGTAGAAATCCACGTGCGCGTTCTGCGAAAAGCACCATTTGCATGCACATCTTGTGGTTTTGCAGAAAACTTCAATCTCGTCTACCAAAAGATGCATGTGCATGCTTAAAACGCGTTTTCGCACGAATCCGTGCGCGGGTGCTAAAAAGAGCAGCATCGGCATGCTTAGCACGTTGTTTGGTAGAAATCCACGTGCGCGTTCTGCGAAAAGCACCATTTGCATGCACATCTTGTGGTTTTGCAGAAAACTTCAATCTCGTCTACCAAAAGATGCATGTGCATGCTTAAAACGCGTTTTCGCACGAATCCGTGCGCGGGTGCTAAAAAGAGCAGCATCGGCATGCTTAGCACGTTGTTTGGTAGAAATCCACGTGCGCGTTCTGCGAAAAGCACCATTTGCATGCACATCTTGTGGTTTTGCAGAAAACTTCAATCTCGTCTACCAAAAGATGCATGTGCATGCTTAAAACGCGTTTTCGCACGAATCCGTGCGCGGGTGCTAAAAAGAGCAGCATCGGCATGCTTAGCACGTTGTTTGGTAGAAATCCACGTGCGCGTTCTGCGAAAAGCACCATTTGCATGCACATCTTGTGGTTTTGCAGAAAACTTCAATCTCGTCTACCAAAAGATGCATGTGCATGCTTAAAACGCGTTTTCGCACAAATCCGTGCGCGGGTGCTAAAAAGAGCAGCATCGCATGCTTAGCACGTCGTTTGGTAGAAATCCACGTGCGCGTTCTGCCAAGAGCACCATTTGCATGCACATCTTGTGGTTTTGCAGAAAACTTCATCCGCGTCTACCAAAAGATGCATGTGCATGCTTAAAACGCGTTTTCGCGCGAATCCGTGCGCGGGTGCTAAAAAGAGCAGCATCGGCATGCTTAGCACGTCGTTTGGTAGAAATCCACGTGCGCGTTCTGCAAAAGCACCATTTGCATGCACATCTTGTGGTTTTGCAGAAAACTTCATCCGCGTCTACCAAAAGATGCATGTGCATGCTTAAAACGCGTTTTCGCGCGAATCCGTGCGCGGGTGCTAAAAAGAGCAGCATCGGCATGCTTAGCACGTCGTTTGGTAGAAATCCACGTGCGCGTTCTGCCAAAAGCACCATTTGCATGCACATCTTGTGGTTTTGCAGAAAACTTCAATCTCGTCTACCAAAAGATGCATGTGCATGCTTAAAACGCGTTTTCGCACGAATCCGTGTGCGGGTGCTAAAAAGAGCAGCATCGGCATGCTGAGCACGTTGTTTGGTAGAAATCCACGTGCGCGTTCTGCGAAAAGCACCATTTGCATGCACATCTTGTGGTTTTGCAGAAAACTTCAATCTCGTCTACCAAAAGATGCATGTGCATGCTTAAAACGCGTTTTCGCACGAATCCGTGCGCGGGTGCTAAAAAGAGCAGCATCGGCATGCTTAGCACGTTGTTTGGTAGAAATCCACGTGCGCGTTCTGCGAAAAGCACCATTTGCATGCACATCTTGTGGTTTTGCAGAAAACTTCAATCTCGTCTACCAAAAGATGCATGTGCATGCTTAAAACGCGTTTTCGCACGAATCCGTGCGCGGGTGCTAAAAAGAGCAGCATCGGCATGCTTAGCACGTTGTTTGGTAGAAATCCACGTGCGCGTTCTGCGAAAAGCACCATTTGCATGCACATCTTGTGGTTTTGCAGAAAACTTCAATCTCGTCTACCAAAAGATGCATGTGCAATCTGTCTCGCGTGTGTCGCACAAATCCGTGCGCGGGTGCTAAAAAGAGCAGCATCGGCATGCTTAGCACGTCGTTTGGTAGAAATCCACGTGCGCGTTCTGCCAAGAGCACCATTTGCATGCACATCTTGTGGTTTTGCAGAAAAATTCATCCGCGTCTACCAAAAGATGCATGTGCATGCTTAAAACGCGTTTTCGCACGAATCCGTGCGCGGGTGCTAAAAAGAGCAGCATCGGCATGCTTAGCACGTCGTTTGGTAGAAATCCACGTGCGCGTTCTGCCAAAAGCACCATTTGCATGCACATCTTGTGGTTTTGCAGAAAACTCCGCGTCTACCAAAATATGCATGTGCATGCTTAAAACGCGTTTTCGCACGAATCCGTGCGCGGGTGCTAAAAAGAGCAGCATCGGCATGCTTAGCACGTTGTTTGGTAGAAATTCACGTGCGCGTTCTGCGAAAAGCACCATTTGCATGCACATCTTGTGGTTTTGCAGAAAACTTCAATCTCGTCTACCAAAAGATGCATGTGCATGCTTAAAACGCGTTTTCGCACGAATCCGTGCGCGGGTGCTAAAAAGAGCAGCATCGGCATGCTTAGCACGTTGTTTGGTAGAAATCCACGTGCGCGTTCTGCGAAAAGCACCATTTGCATGCACATCTTGTGGTTTTGCAGAAAACTTCAATCTCGTCTACCAAAAGATGCATGTGCATGCTTAAAACGCGTTTTCGCACGAATCCGTGCGCGGGTGCTAAAAAGAGCAGCATCGGCATGCTTAGCACGTTGTTTGGTAGAAATCCACGTGCGCGTTCTGCGAAAAGCACCATTTGCATGCACATCTTGTGGTTGTGCAGAAAACTTCAATCTCGTCTACCAAAAGATGCATGTGCATGCTTAAAACGCGTTTTCGCACGAATCCGTGCGCGGGTGCTAAAAAGAGCAGCATCGGCATGCTTAGCACGTTGTTTGGTAGAAATCCACGTGCGCGTTCTGCGAAAAGCACCATTTGCATGCACATCTTGTGGTTTTGCAGAAAACTTCAATCTCGTCTACCAAAAGATGCATGTGCATGCTTAAAACGCGTTTTCGCACAAATCCGTGCGCGGGTGCTAAAAAGAGCAGCATCGGCATGCTTAGCACGTCGTTTGGTAGAAATCCACGTGCGCGTTCTGCCAAGAGCACCATTTGCATGCACATCTTGTGGTTTTGCAGAAAACTTCATCCGCGTCTACCAAAAGATGCATGTGCATGCTTAAAACGCGTTTTCGCACGAATCCGTGCGCGGGTGCTAAAAAGAGCAGCATCGGCATGCTTAGCACGTCGTTTGGTAGAAATCCACGTGCGCGTTCTGCCAAAAGCACCATTTGCATGCACATCTTGTGGTTTTGCAGAAAACTCCGCGTCTACCAAAAGATGCATGTGCATGCTTAAAACGCGTTTTCGCACGAATCCGTGCGCGGGTGCTAAAAAGAGCAGCATCGGCATGCTTAGCACGTTGTTTGGTAGAAATCCACGTGCGCGTTCTGCGAAAAGCACCATTTGCATGCACATATTGTGGTTTTGCAGAAAACTTCAATCTCGTCTACCAAAAGATGCATGTGCAAGCTTAAAACGCGTTTTCGCACGAATCCGTGCGCGGGTGCTAAAAAGAGCAGCATCGGCATGCTGAGCACGTTGTTTGGTAGAAATCCACGTGCGCGTTCTGCGAAAAGCACCATTTGCATGCACATCTTGTGGTTTTGCAGAAAACTTCAATCTCGTCTACCAAAAGATGCATGTGCATGCTTAAAACGCGTTTTCGCAGGAATCCGTGCGCGGGTGCTAAAAAGAGCAGCATCGGCATGCTTAGCACGTTGTTTGGTAGAAATCCACGTGCGCGTTCTGCGAAAAGCACCATTTGCATGCACATCTTGTGGTTTTGCAGAAAACTTCAATCTCGTCTACCAAAAGATGCATGTGCATGCTTAAAACGCGTTTTCGCACGAATCCGTGCGCGGGTGCTAAAAAGAGCAGCATCGGCATGCTTAGCACGTTGTTTGGTAGAAATCCACGTGCGCGTTCTGCGAAAAGCACCATTTGCATGCACATCTTGTGGTTTTGCAGAAAACTTCAATCTAGTCTACCAAAAGATGCATGTGCATGCTTAAAACGCGTTTTCGCACAAATCCGTGCGCGGGTGCTAAAAAGAGCAGCATCGGCATGCTTAGCACGTCGTTTGGTAGAAATCCACGTGCGCGTCTGCCAAGAGCACCATTTGCATGCACATCTTGTGGTTTTGCAGAAAACTTCATCCGCGTCTACCAAAAGATGCATGTGCATACTTAAAACGCGTTTTCGCACGAATCCGTGCGCGGGTGCTAAAAAGAGCAGCATCGGCATGCTTAGCACGTCGTTTGGTAGAAATCCACGTGCGCGTTCTGCCAAAAGCACCATTTGCATGCACATCTTGTGGTTTTGCAGAAAACTCCGCGTCTACCAAAAGATGCATGTGCATGCTTAAAACGCGTTTTCGCACGAATCCGTGCGCGGTTGCTAAAAAGAGCAGCATCGGCATGCTTAGCACGTTGTTTGGTAGAAATCCACGTGCGCGTTCTGCGAAAAGCACCATTTGCATGCACATCTTGTGGTTTTGCAGAAAACTTCAATCTCGTCTACCAAAAGATGCATGTGCATGCTTAAAACGCGTTTTCGCAAGAATCCGTGCGCGGGTGCTAAAAAGAGCAGCATCGGCATGCTTAGCACGTTGTTTGGTAGAAATCCACGTGCGCGTTCTGCGAAAAGCACCATTTACATGCACATCTTGTGGTTTTGCAGAAAACTTCAATCTCGTCTACCAAAAGATGCATGTGCATGCTTAAAACGCGTTGTCGCACGAATCCGTGCGCGGGTGCTAAAAAGAGCAGCATCGGCATGCTTAGCACGTTGTTTGGTAGACATCCACGTGCGCGTTCTGCGAAAAGCACCATTTGCATGCACATCTTGTGGTTTTGCAGAAAACTTCAATCTCGTCTACCAAAAGATGCATGTGCATGCTTAAAACGCGTTTTCGCACAAATCCGTGCGCGGGTGCTAAAAAGAGCAGCATCGGCATGCTTAGCACGTCGTTTGGTAGAAATCCACGTGCGCGTTCTGCCAAGAGCACCATTTGCATGCACATCTTGTGGTTTTGCAGAAAACTTCATTCGCGTCTACCAAAAGATGCATGTGCATGCTTAAAACGCGTTTTCGCACGAATCCGTGCGCGGGTGCTAAAAAGAGCAGCATCGGCATGCTTAGCACGTCGTTTGGTAGAAATCCACGTGCGCGTTCTACCAAAAGCACCATTTGCATGCACATCTTGTGGTTTTGCAGAAAACTCCGCGTCTACCAAAAGATGCATGTGCATGCTTAAAACGCGTTTTCGCACGAATCCGTGCGCGGGTGCTAAAAAGAGCAGCATCGGCATGCTTAGCACGTTGTTTGGTAGAAATCCACGTGCGCGTTCTGCGAAAAGCACCATTTGCATGCACATCTTGTGGTTTTGCAGAAAACTTCAATCTCGTCTACCAAAAGATGCATGTGCATGCTTAAAACGCGTTTTCGCACGAATCCGTGCGCGGGTGCTAAAAAGAGCAGCATCGGCATGCTTAGCACGTTGTTTGGTAGAAATCCACGTGCGCGTTCTGCGAAAAGCACCATTTGCATGCACATCTTGTGGTTTTGCAGAAAACTTCAATCTCGTCTACCAAAAGATGCATGTGCATGCTTAAAACGCGTTTTCGCACGAATCCGTGCGCGGGTGCTAAAAAGAGCAGCATCGGCATGCTTAGCACGTTGTTTGGTAGAAATCCACGTGCGCGTTCTGCGAAAAGCACCATTTGCATGCACATCTTGTGGTTTTGCAGAAAACTTCAATCTCGTCTACCAAAAGATGCATGTGCATGCTTAAAACGCGTTTTCGCACGAATCCGTGCGCGGGTGCTAAAAAGAGCAGCATCGGCATGCTTAGCACGTTGTTTGGTAGAAATCCACGTGCGCGTTCTGCGAAAAGCACCATTTGCATGCACATCTTGTGGTTTTGCAGAAAACTTCAATCTCGTCTACCAAAAGATGCATGTGCATGCTTAAAACGCGTTTTCGCACAAATCCGTGCGCGGGTGCTAAAAAGAGCAGCATCGGCATGCTTAGCACGTCGTTTGGTAGAAATCCACGTGCGCGTTCTGCCAAGAGCACCATTTGCATGCACATCTTGTGGTTTTGCAGAAAACTTCATCCGTGTCTAACAAAAGATGCATGTGCATGCTTAAAACGCGTTTTCGCACGAATCCGTGCGCGGGTGCTAAAAAGAGCAGCATCGGCATGCTTAGCACGTCGTTTGGTAGAAATCCACGTGCGCGTTCTGCCAAAAGCACCATTTGCATGCACATCTTGTGGTTTTGCAGAAAACTTCAATGTCGTCTACCAAAAGATGCATGTGCATGCTTAAAACGCGTTTTCGCACGAATCCGTGCGCGGGTGCTAAAAAGAGCAGCATCGGCATGCTGAGCACGTTGTTTGGTAGAAATCCACGTGCGCGTTCCGCGAAAAGCACCATTTGCATGCACATCTTGTGGTCTTGCAGAAAACTTCAATCTCGTCTACCAAAAGATGCATGTGCATGCTTAAAACGCGTTTTCGCACAAATCCGTGCGCGGGTGCTAAAAAGAGCAGCATCGGCATGCTTAGCACGTTGTTTGGTAGAAATCCACGTGGGCGTTCTGCGAAAAGCACCATTTGCATGCACATCTTGTGGTTTTGCAGAAAACTTCAATCTCGTCTACCAAAAGATGCATGTGCATGCTTAAAACGCGTTTTCGCACGAATCCGTGCGCGGGTGCTAAAAAGAGCAGCATCGGCATGCTTAGCACGCCGTTTGGTAGAAATCCACGTGCGCGTTCTGCCAAGAGCACCATTTGCATGCACATCTTGTGGTTTTGCAGAAAACTTCATCCGCGTCTACCAAAAGATGCATGTGCATGCTTAAAACGCGTTTTCGCACGAATCCGTGCGCGGGTGCTAAAAAGAGCAGCATCGGCATGCTTAGCACGTCGTTTGGTAGAAATCCACGTGCGCGTTCTGCCAAAAGCACCATTTGCATGCACATGTTGTGGTTTTGCAGAAAACTTCAATCTCGTCTACCAAAAGATGCATGTGCATGCTTAAAACGCGTTTTCGCACGAATCCGTGCGCGGGTGCTAAAAGGAGCAGCATCGGCATGCTTAGCACGTTGTTTGGTAGAAATCCACGTGCGCGTTCTGCGAAAAGCACCATTTGCATGCACATCTTGTGGTTTTGCAGAAAACTTCAATCTCGTCTACCAAAAGATGCATGTGCATGCTTAAAACGCGTTTTCGCACGAATCCGTGCGCGGGTGCTAAAAAGAGCAGCATCGGCATGCTTAGCACGTTGTTTGGTAGAAATCCACGTGCGCGTTCTGCGAAAAGCACCATTTGCATGCACATCTTGTGGTTTTGCAGAAAACTTCAATCTCGTCTACCAAAAGATGCATGTGCATGCTTAAAACGCGTTTTCGCACAAATCCGTGCGCGGGTGCTAAAAAGAGCAGCATCGGCATGCTTAGCACGTTGTTTGGTAGAAATCCACGTGGGCGTTCTGCGAAAAGCACCATTTGCATGCAGATCTTGTGGTTTTGCAGAAAACTTCAATCTCGTCTACCAAAAGATGCATGTGCATGCTTAAAACACGTTTTCGCACGAATCCGTGCGCGGGTGCTAAAAAGAGCAGCATCGGCATGCTTAGCACGTCGTTTGGTAGAAATCCACGTGCGCGTTCTGCGAAAAGCACCATTTGCATGCACATCTTGTGGTTTTGCAGAAAACTTCAATCTCGTCTACCAAAAGATGCATGTGCATGCTTAAAACGCGTTTTCGCACGAATCCGTGCGCGGGTGCTAAAAAGAGCAGCATCGGCATGCTTAGCACGCCGTTTGGTAGAAATCCACGTGCGCGTTCTGCCAAGAGCACCATTTGCATGCACATCTTGTTCTTTTGCAGAAAACTTCATCCGCGTCTACCAAAAGATGCATGTGCATGCTTAAAACGCGTTTTCGCACGAATCCGTGCGCGGGTGCTAAAAAGAGCAGCATCGGCATGCTTAGCACGTCGTTTGGTAGAAATTCACGTGCGCGTTCTACCAAAAGCACCATTTGCATGCACATGTTGTGGTTTTGCAGAAAACTTCAATCTCGTCTACCAAAAGATGCATGTGCATGCTTAAAACGCGTTTTCGCACGAATCCGTGCGCGGGTGCTAAAAGGAGAAGCATCGGCATGCTTAGCACGTTGTTTGGTAGAAATCCACGTGCGCGTCCTGCGAAAAGCACCATTTGCATGCACATCTTGTGGTTTTGCAGAAAACTTCAATCTCGTCTACCAAAAGATGCATGTGCATGCTTAAAACGCGTTTTCGCACGAATCCGTGCGCGGGTGCTAAAAAGAGCAGCATCGGCATGCTTAGCACGTTGTTTGGTAGAAATCCACGTGCGCGTTCTGCGAAAAGCACCATTTGCATGCACATCTTGTGGTTTTGCAGAAAACTTCAATCTCGTCTACCAAAAGATGCATGTGCATGCTTAAAACGCGTTTTCGCACAAATCCGTGCGCGGGTGCTAAAAAGAGAGGCATCGGCATGCTTAGCACGTTGTTTGGTAGAAATCCACGTGGGCGTTCTGCGAAAAGCACCATTTGCATGCACATCTTGTGGTTTTGCAGAAAACTTCAATCTCGTCTACCAAAAGATGCATGTGCATGCTTAAAACGCGTTTTCGCACGAATCCGTGCGCGGGTGCTAAAAAGAGCAGCATCGGCATGCTTAGCACGTCGTTTGGTAGAAATCCACGTGCGCGTTCTGCGAAAAGCACCATTTGCATGCACATCTTGTGGTTTTGCAGAAAACTTCAATCTCGTCTACCAAAAGATGCATGTGCATGCTTAAAACGCGTTTTCGCACAAATCCGTGCGCGGGTGCTAAAAAGAGCATCATCGGCATGCTTAGCACGTCGTTTGGTAGAAATCCACGTGCGCGTTCTGCCAAGAGCACCATTTGCATGCACATCTTGTGGTTTTGCAGAAAACTTCATCCGCGTCTACCAAAAGATGCATGTGCATGCTTCAAACGCGTTTTCGCACGAATCCGTGCGCGGTTGCTAAAAAGAGCAGCATCGGCATGCTTAGCACGTCGTTTGGTAGAAATCCACGTGCGCGTTCTGCGAAAAGCACCATTTGCATGCACATCTTGTGGTTTTGCAGAAAACTCCGCGTCTACCAAAAGATGCATGTGCATGCTTAAAACGCGTTTTCGCACGAATCCGTGCGCGGGTGCTAAAAAGAGCAGCATCGGCATGCTTAGCACGTTGTTTGGTAGAAATCCACGTGCGCGTTCTGCGAAAAGCACCATTTGCATGCACATCTTGTGGTTTTGCAGAAAACTTCATCCGCGTCTACCAAAAGATGCATGTGCATGCTTAAAACGCGTTTTCGCACGAATCCGTGCGCGGGTGGTAAAAAGAGCAGCATCGGCATGCTTAGCACGTTGTTTGGTAGAAATCCACGTGCGCGTTCTGCGAAAAGCACCATTTGCATGCACATCTTGTGGTTTTGCAGAAAACTTCATCCGCGTCTACCAAAAGATGCATGTGCATGCTTAAAACGCGTTTTCGCACAAATGCGTGCGCGGGTGCTAAAAAGAGCAGCATCGGCATGCTTAGCACGTCGTTTGGTAGAAATCCACGTGCGCGTTCTGCAAAAAGCACCATTTGCATGCACATCTTGTGGTTTTGCAGAAAACTTCATCCGCGTCTACCAAAAGATGCATGTGCATGCTTAAAACGCGTTTTCGCGCGAATCCGTGCGCGGGTGCTAAAAAGAGCAGCATCGGCATGCTTAGCACGTCGTTTGGTAGAAATCCACGTGCGCGTTCTGCCAAAAGCACCATTTGCATGCACATCTTGTGGTTTTGCAGAAAACTTCAATCTCGTCTACCAAAAGATGCATGTGCATGCTTAAAACGCGTTTTCGCACGAATCCGTGTGCGGGTGCTAAAAAGAGCAGCATCGGCATGCTGAGCACGTTGTTTGGTAGAAATCCACGTGCGCGTTCTGCGAAAAGCACCATTTGCATGCACATCTTGTGGTTTTGCAGAAAACTTCAATCTCGTCTACCAAAAGATGCATGTGCATGCTTAAAACGCGTTTTCGCACGAATCCGTGCGCGGGTGCTAAAAAGAGCAGCATCGGCATGCTTAGCACGTTGTTTGGTAGAAATCCACGTGCGCGTTCTGCGAAAAGCACCATTTGCATGCACATCTTGTGGTTTTGCAGAAAACTTCAATCTCGTCTACCAAAAGATGCATGTGCATGCTTAAAACGCGTTTTCGCACGAATCCGTGCGCGGGTGCTAAAAAGAGCAGCATCGGCATGCTTAGCACGTTGTTTGGTAGAAATCCACGTGCGCGTTCTGCGAAAAGCACCATTTGCATGCACATCTTGTGGTTTTGCAGAAAACTTCAATCTCGTCTACCAAAAGATGCATGTGCATGCTTAAAACGCGTTTTCGCACAAATCCGTGCGCGGGTGCTAAAAAGAGCAGCATCGGCATGCTTAGCACGTCGTTTGGTAGAAATCCACGTGCGCGTTCTGCCAAGAGCACCATTTGCATGCACATCTTGTGGTTTTGCAGAAAAATTCATCCGCGTCTACCAAAAGATGCATGTGCATGCTTAAAACGCGTTTTCGCACGAATCCGTGCGCGGGTGCTAAAAAGAGCAGCATCGGCATGCTTAGCACGTCGTTTGGTAGAAATCCACGTGCGCGTTCTGCCAAAAGCACCATTTGCATGCACATCTTGTGGTTTTGCAGAAAACTCCGCGTCTACCAAAATATGCATGTGCATGCTTAAAACGCGTTTTCGCACGAATCCGTGCGCGGGTGCTAAAAAGAGCAGCATCGGCATGCTTAGCACGTTGTTTGGTAGAAATTCACGTGCGCGTTCTGCGAAAAGCACCATTTGCATGCACATCTTGTGGTTTTGCAGAAAACTTCAATCTCGTCTACCAAAAGATGCATGTGCATGCTTAAAACGCGTTTTCGCACGAATCCGTGCGCGGGTGCTAAAAAGAGCAGCATCGGCATGCTTAGCACGTTGTTTGGTAGAAATCCACGTGCGCGTTCTGCGAAAAGCACCATTTGCATGCACATCTTGTGGTTTTGCAGAAAACTTCAATCTCGTCTACCAAAAGATGCATGTGCATGCTTAAAACGCGTTTTCGCACGAATCCGTGCGCGGGTGCTAAAAAGAGCAGCATCGGCATGCTTAGCACGTTGTTTGGTAGAAATCCACGTGCGCGTTCTGCGAAAAGCACCATTTGCATGCACATCTTGTGGTTGTGCAGAAAACTTCAATCTCGTCTACCAAAAGATGCCTGTGCATGCTTAAAACGCGTTTTCGCACGAATCCGTGCGCGGGTGCTAAAAAGAGCAGCATCGGCATGCTTAGCACGTTGTTTGGTAGAAATCCACGTGCGCGTTCTGCGAAAAGCACCATTTGCATGCACATCTTGTGGTTTTGCAGAAAACTTCAATCTCGTCTACCAAAAGATGCATGTGCATGCTTAAAACGCGTTTTCGCACAAATCCGTGCGCGGGTGCTAAAAAGAGCAGCATCGGCATGCTTAGCACGTCGTTTGGTAGAAATCCACGTGCGCGTTCTGCCAAGAGCACCATTTGCATGCACATCTTGTGGTTTTGCAGAAAACTTCATCCGCGTCTACCAAAAGATGCATGTGCATGCTTAAAACGCGTTTTCGCACGAATCCGTGCGCGGGTGCTAAAAAGAGCAGCATCGGCATGCTTAGCACGTCGTTTGGTAGAAATCCACGTGCGCGTTCTGCCAAAAGCACCATTTGCATGCACATCTTGTGGTTTTGCAGAAAACTCCGCGTCTACCAAAAGATGCATGTGCATGCTTAAAACGCGTTTTCGCACGAATCCGTGCGCGGGTGCTAAAAAGAGCAGCATCGGCATGCTTAGCACGTTGTTTGGTAGAAATCCACGTGCGCGTTCTGCGAAAAGCACCATTTGCATGCACATATTGTGGTTTTGCAGAAAACTTCAATCTCGTCTACCAAAAGATGCATGTGCAAGCTTAAAACGCGTTTTCGCACGAATCCGTGCGCGGGTGCTAAAAAGAGCAGCATCGGCATGCTGTGCACGTTGTTTGGTAGAAATCCACGTGCGCGTTCTGCGAAAAGCACCATTTGCATGCACATCTTGTGGTTTTGCAGAAAACTTCAATCTCGTCTACCAAAAGATGCATGTGCATGCTTAAAACGCGTTTTCGCACGAATCCGTGCGCGGGTGCTAAAAAGAGCAGCATCGGCATGCTTAGCACGTTGTTTGGTAGAAATCCACGTGCGCGTTCTGCGAAAAGCACCATTTGCATGCACATCTTGTGGTTTTGCAGAAAACTCCGCGTCTACCAAAAGATGCATGTGCATGCTTAAAACGCGTTTTCGCACGAATCCGTGCGCGGGTGCTAAAAAGAGCAGCATCGGCATGCTTAGCACGTTGTTTGGTAGAAATCCACGTGCGCGTTCTGCGAAAAGCACCATTTGCATGCACATATTGTGGTTTTGCAGAAAACTTCAATCTCGTCTACCAAAAGATGCATGTGCAAGCTTAAAACGCGTTTTCGCACGAATCCGTGCGCGGGTGCTAAAAAGAGCAGCATCGGCATGCTGAGCACGTTGTTTGGTAGAAATCCACGTGCGCGTTCTGCGAAAAGCACCATTTGCATGCACATCTTGTGGTTTTGCAGAAAACTTCAATCTCGTCTACCAAAAGATGCATGTGCATGCTTAAAACGCGTTTTCGCAGGAATCCGTGCGCGGGTGCTAAAAAGAGCAGCATCGGCATGCTTAGCACGTTGTTTGGTAGAAATCCACGTGCGCGTTCTGCGAAAAGCACCATTTGCATGCACATCTTGTGGTTTTGCAGAAAACTTCAATCTCGTCTACCAAAAGATGCATGTGCATGCTTAAAACGCGTTTTCGCACGAATCCGTGCGCGGGTGCTAAAAAGAGCAGCATCGGCATGCTTAGCACGTTGTTTGGTAGAAATCCACGTGCGCGTTCTGCGAAAAGCACCATTTGCATGCACATCTTGTGGTTTTGCAGAAAACTTCAATCTAGTCTACCAAAAGATGCATGTGCATGCTTAAAACGCGTTTTCGCACAAATCCGTGCGCGGGTGCTAAAAAGAGCAGCATCGGCATGCTTAGCACGTCGTTTGGTAGAAATCCACGTGCGCGTCTGCCAAGAGCACCATTTGCATGCACATCTTGTGGTTTTGCAGAAAACTTCATCCGCGTCTACCAAAAGATGCATGTGCATACTTAAAACGCGTTTTCGCACGAATCCGTGCGCGGGTGCTAAAAAGAGCAGCATCGGCATGCTTAGCACGTCGTTTGGTAGAAATCCACGTGCGCGTTCTGCCAAAAGCACCATTTGCATGCACATCTTGTGGTTTTGCAGAAAACTCCGCGTCTACCAAAAGATGCATGTGCATGCTTAAAACGCGTTTTCGCACGAATCCGTGCGCGGTTGCTAAAAAGAGCAGCATCGGCATGCTTAGCACGTTGTTTGGTAGAAATCCACGTGCGCGTTCTGCGAAAAGCACCATTTGCATGCACATCTTGTGGTTTTGCAGAAAACTTCAATCTCGTCTACCAAAAGATGCATGTGCATGCTTAAAACGCGTTTTCGCAAGAATCCGTGCGCGGGTGCTAAAAAGAGCAGCATCGGCATGCTTAGCACGTTGTTTGGTAGAAATCCACGTGCGCGTTCTGCGAAAAGCACCATTTGCATGCACATCTTGTGGTTTTGCAGAAAACTTCAATCTCGTCTACCAAAAGATGCATGTGCATGCTTAAAACGCGTTGTCGCACGAATCCGTGCGCGGGTGCTAAAAAGAGCAGCATCGGCATGCTTAGCACGTTGTTTGGTAGACATCCACGTGCGCGTTCTGCGAAAAGCACCATTTGCATGCACATCTTGTGGTTTTGCAGAAAACTTCAATCTCGTCTACCAAAAGATGCATGTGCATGCTTAAAACGCGTTTTCGCACAAATCCGTGCGCGGGTGCTAAAAAGAGCAGCATCGGCATGCTTAGCACGTCGTTTGGTAGAAATCCACGTGCGCGTTCTGCCAAGAGCACCATTTGCATGCACATCTTGTGGTTTTGCAGAAAACTTCATTCGCGTCTACCAAAAGATGCATGTGCATGCTTAAAACGCGTTTTCGCACGAATCCGTGCGCGGGTGCTAAAAAGAGCAGCATCGGCATGCTTAGCACGTCGTTTGGTAGAAATCCACGTGCGCGTTCTGCCAAAAGCACCATTTGCATGCACATCTTGTGGTTTTGCAGAAAACTCCGCGTCTACCAAAAGATGCATGTGCATGCTTAAAACGCGTTTTCGCACGAATCCGTGCGCGGGTGCTAAAAAGAGCAGCATCGGCATGCTTAGCACGTTGTTTGGTAGAAATCCACGTGCGCGTTCTGCGAAAAGCACCATTTGCATGCACATCTTGTGGTTTTGCAGAAAACTTCAATCTCGTCTACCAAAAGATGCATGTGCATGCTTAAAACGCGTTTTCGCACGAATCCGTGCGCGGGTGCTAAAAAGAGCAGCATCGGCATGCTTAGCACGTTGTTTGGTAGAAATCCACGTGCGCGTTCTGCGAAAAGCACCATTTGCATGCACATCTTGTGGTTTTGCAGAAAACTTCAATCTGGTCTACCAAAAGATGCATGTGCATGCTTAAAACGCGTTTTCGCACGAATCCGTGCGCGGGTGCTAAAAAGAGCAGCATCGGCATGCTTAGCACGTTGTTTGGTAGAAATCCACGTGCGCGTTCTGCGAAAAGCACCATTTGCATGCACATCTTGTGGTTTTGCAGAAAACTTCAATCTCGTCTACCAAAAGATGCATGTGCATGCTTAAAACGCGTTTTCGCACGAATCCGTGCGCGGGTGCTAAAAAGAGCAGCATCGGCATGCTTAGCACGTTGTTTGGTAGAAATCCACGTGCGCGTTCTGCGAAAAGCACCATTTGCATGCACATCTTGTGGTTTTGCAGAAAACTTCAATCTCGTCTACCAAAAGATGCATGTGCATGCTTAAAACGCGTTTTCGCACAAATCCGTGCGCGGGTGCTAAAAAGAGCAGCATCGGCATGCTTAGCACGTCGTTTGGTAGAAATCCACGTGCGCGTTCTGCCAAGAGCACCATTTGCATGCACATCTTGTGGTTTTGCAGAAAACTTCATCCGTGTCTAACAAAAGATGCATGTGCATGCTTAAAACGCGTTTTCGCACGAATCCGTGCGCGGGTGCTAAAAAGAGCAGCATCGGCATGCTTAGCACGTCGTTTGGTAGAAATCCACGTGCGCGTTCTGCCAAAAGCACCATTTGCATGCACATCTTGTGGTTTTGCAGAAAACTTCAATGTCGTCTACCAAAAGATGCATGTGCATGCTTAAAACGCGTGCATGCTTAAAACGCGTTTTCGCACAAATCCGTGCGCGGGTGCTAAAAAGAGCAGCATCGGCATGCTTAGCACGTTGTTTGGTAGAAATCCACGTGGGCGTTCTGCGAAAAGCACCATTTGCATGCACATCTTGTGGTTTTGCAGAAAACTTCAATCTCGTCTACCAAAAGATGCATGTGCATGCTTAAAACGCGTTTTCGCACGAATCCGTGCGCGGGTGCTAAAAAGAGCAGCATCGGCATGCTTAGCACGCCGTTTGGTAGAAATCCACGTGCGCGTTCTGCCAAGAGCACCATTTGCATGCACATCTTGTGGTTTTGCAGAAAACTTCATCCGCGTCTACCAAAAGATGCATGTGCATGCTTAAAACGCGTTTTCGCACGAATCCGTGCGCGGGTGCTAAAAAGAGCAGCATCGGCATGCTTAGCACGTCGTTTGGTAGAAATCCACGTGCGCGTTCTGCCAAAAGCACCATTTGCATGCACATGTTGTGGTTTTGCAGAAAACTTCAATCTCGTCTACCAAAAGATGCATGTGCATGCTTAAAACGCGTTTTCGCACGAATCCGTGCGCGGGTGCTAAAAGGAGCAGCATCGGCATGCTTAGCACGTTGTTTGGTAGAAATCCACGTGCGCGTTCTGCGAAAAGCACCATTTGCATGCACATCTTGTGGTTTTGCAGAAAACTTCAATCTCGTCTACCAAAAGATGCATGTGCATGCTTAAAACGCGTTTTCGCACAAATCCGTGCGCGGGTGCTAAAAAGAGCAGCATCGGCATGCTTAGCACGTTGTTTGGTAGAAATCCACGTGGGCGTTCTGCGAAAAGCACCATTTGCATGCACATCTTGTGGTTTTGCAGAAAACTTCAATCTCGTCTACCAAAACATGCATGTGCATGCTTAAAACGCGTTTTCGCACGAATCCGTGCGCGGGTGCTAAAAAGAGCAGCATCGGCATGCTTAGCACGTCGTTTGGTAGAAATCCACGTGCGCGTTCTGCGAAAAGCACCATTTGCATGCACATCTTGTGGTTTTGCAGAAAACTTCAATCTCGTCTACCAAAAGATGCATGTGCATGCTTAAAACGCGTTTTCGCACAAATCCGTGCGCGGGTGCTAAAAAGAGCATCATCGGCATGCTTAGCACGTCGTTTGGTAGAAATCCACGTGCGCGTTCTGCCAAGAGCACCATTTGCATGCACATCTTGTGGTTTTGCAGAAAACTTCATCCGCGTCTACCAAAAGATGCATGTGCATGCTTCAAACGCGTTTTCGCACGAATCCGTGCGCGGTTGCTAAAAAGAGCAGCATCGGCATGCTTAGCACGTCGTTTGGTAGAAATCCACGTGCGCGTTCTGCGAAAAGCACCATTTGCATGCACATCTTGTGGTTTTGCAGAAAACTTCATCCGCGTCTACCAAAAGATGCATGTGCATGCTTAAAACGCGTTTTCGCACGAATCCGTGCGCGGGTGGTAAAAAGAGCAGCATCGGCATGCTTAGCACGTTGTTTGGTAGAA
The DNA here is from genome assembly GCF_023375885.2 of Dermacentor andersoni. Classification (NCBI taxonomy): domain Eukaryota; kingdom Metazoa; phylum Arthropoda; class Arachnida; order Ixodida; family Ixodidae; genus Dermacentor; species Dermacentor andersoni. The sequence goes on along the minus strand of NW_027314837.1, from coordinate 96,133 downwards.
ATCCACGTGCGCGTTCTGCGAAAAGCACCATTTGCATGCACATCTTGTGGTTTTACAGAAAACTTCAATCTCGTCTACCAAAAGATGCATGTGCATGCTTAAAACGCGTTTTCGCACAAATGCGTGCGCGGGTGCTAAAAAGAGCAGCATCGGCATTCTTAGCACGTCGTTTGGTAGAAATCCACGTGCGCGTTCTGCAAAAAGCACCATTTGCATGCACATCTTGTGGTTTTGCAGAAAACTTCATCCGCGTCTACCAAAAGATGCATGTGCATGCTTAAAACGCGTTTTCGCACAAATGCGTGCGCGGGTGCTAAAAAGAGCAGCATCGGCATGCTTAGCACGTCGTTTGGTAGAAATCCACGTGCGCGTTCTGCAAAAAGCACCATTTGCATGCACATCTTGTGGTTTTGCAGAAAAACTTCATCCGCGTCTACCAAAAGATGCATGTGGATGCTTAAAACGCATTTTCGCACAAATCCGTGCGCGGGTGCTAAAAAGAGCAGCATCGGCAAGCTTAGCACGTCGTTTGGTAGAAATCCACGTGCGCGTTCTGCAAAAAGCACCATTTGCATGCACATCTTGTGGTTTTGCAGAAAACTTCATCCGCGTCTACCAAAAGATGCATGTGCATGCTTAAAACGCGTTTTCGCACAAATGCGTGCGCGGGTGCTAAAAAGAGCAGCATCGGCATGCTTAGCACGTCGTTTGGTAGAAATCCACGTGCGCGTTCTGCCAAAAGCACCATTTGCATGCACATCTTGTGGTTTTGCAGAAAACTTCATCCGCGTCTACCAAAAGATGCATGTGCATGCTTAAAACGCGTTTTCGCACGAATCCGTGCGCGGTTGCTAAAAAGAGCAGCATCGGCATGCTTAGCACGTCGTTTGGTAGAAATCCACGTGCGCGTTCTGCGAAAAGCACCATTTGCATGCACATCTTGTGGTTTTGCAGAAAACTTCATCCGCGTCTACCAAAAGATGCATGTGCATGCTTAAAACGCGTTTTCGCACGAATCCGTGCGCGGGTGGTAAAAAGAGCAGCATCGGCATGCTTAGCACGTTGTTTGGTAGAAATCCACGTGCGCGTTCTGCGAAAAGCACCATTTGCATGCACATCTTGTGGTTTTACAGAAAACTTCAATCTCGTCTACCAAAAGATGCATGTGCATGCTTAAAACGCGTTTTCGCACAAATGCGTGCGCGGGTGCTAAAAAGAGCAGCATCGGCATTCTTAGCACGTCGTTTGGTAGAAATCCACGTGCGCGTTCTGCAAAAAGCACCATTTGCATGCACATCTTGTGGTTTTGCAGAAAACTTCATCCGCGTCTACCAAAAGATGCATGTGCATGCTTAAAACGCGTTTTCGCACAAATGCGTGCGCGGGTGCTAAAAAGAGCAGCATCGGCATGCTTAGCACGTCGTTTGGTAGAAATCCACGTGCGCGTTCTGCAAAAAGCACCATTTGCATGCACATCTTGTGGTTTTGCAGAAAACTTCATCCGCGTCTACCAAAAGATGCATGTGCATGCTTAAAACGCGTTTTCGCACAAATGCGTGCGCGGGTGCTAAAAAGAGCAGCATCGGCATGCTTAGCACGTCGTTTGGTAGAAATCCACGTGCGCGTTCTGCCAAAAGCACCATTTGCATGCACATCTTGTGGTTTTGCAGAAAACTTCATCCGCGTCTACCAAAAGATGCATGTGGATGCTTAAAACGCATTTTCGCACAAATCCGTGCGCGGGTGCTAAAAAGAGCAGCATCGGCAAGCTTAGCACGTCGTTTGGTAGAAATCCACGTGCGCGTTCTGCAAAAAGCACCATTTGCATGCACATCTTGTGGTTTTGCAGAAAACTTCATCCGCGTCTACCAAAAGATGCATGTGCATGCTTAAAACGCGTTTTCGCACAAATGCGTGCGCGGGTGCTAAAAAGAGCAGCATCGGCATGCTTAGCACGTCGTTTGGTAGAAATCCACGTGCGCGTTCTGCCAAAAGCACCATTTGCATGCACATCTTGTGGTTTTGCAGAAAACTTCATCCGCGTCTACCAAAAGATGCATGTGCATGCTTAAAACGCGTTTTCGCACAAATCCGTGCGCGGGTGCTAAAAAGAGCAGCATCGGCATGCTTAGCACGTCGTTTGGTAGAAATCCACGTGCGCGTTCTGCAAAAAGCACCATTTGCATGCACATCTTGTGGTTTTGCAGAAAACTTCATCCGCGTCTACCAAAAGATGCATGTGCATGCTTAAAACGCGTTTTCGCACAAATGCGTGCGCGGGTGCTAAAAAGAGCAGCATCGGCATTCTTAGCACGTCGTTTGGTAGAAATCCACGTGCGCGTTCTGCAAAAAGCACCATTTGCATGCACATGTTGTGGTTTTGCAGAAAACTTCATCCGGTTTCTACCAAAAGATGCATGTGCATGCTTAAAACGCGTTTTCGCACAAATGCGTGCGCGGGTGCTAAAAAGAGCAGCATCGGCATGCTTAGCACGTCGTTTGGTAGAAATCCACGTGCGCGTTCTGCCAAAAGCACCATTTGCATGCACATCTTGTGGTTTTGCAGAAAACTTCATCCGCGTCTACCAAAAGATGCATGTGCATGCTTAAAACGCGTTTTCGCACAAATCCGTGCGCGGGTGCTAAAAAGAGCAGCATCGGCATGCTTAGCACGTCGTTTGGTAGAAATCCACGTGCGCGTTCTGCAAAAAGCACCATTTGCATGCACATCTTGTGGTTTTGCAGAAAACTTCATCCGCGTCTACCAAAAGATGCATGTGCATGCTTAAAACGCGTTTTCGCACAAATGCGTGCGCGGGTGCTAAAAATAGCAGCATCGGCATGCCTAGCACGTCGTTTGGTAGAAATCCACGTGCGCGTTCTGCAAAAAGCACCATTTGCATGCACATCTTGTGGTTTTGCAGAAAACTTCATCCGCGTCTACCAAAAGATGCATGTGCATGCTTAAAACGCGTTTTCGCACAAATGCGTGCGCGGGTGCTAAAAAGAGCAGCATCGGCATGCTTAGCACGTCGTTTGGTAGAAATCCACGTGCGCGTTCTGCCAAAAGCACCATTTGCATGCACATCTTGTGGTTTTGCAGAAAACTTCATCCGCGTCTACCAAAAGATGCATGTGCATGCTTAAAACGCGTTTTCGCACAAATCCGTGCGCGGGTGCTAAAAAGAGCAGCATCGGCATGCTTAGCACGTCGTTTGGTAGAAATCCACGTGCGCGTTCTGCAAAAAGCACCATTTGCATGCACATCTTGTGGTTTTGCAGAAAACTTCATCCGCGTCTACCAAAAGATGCATGTGCATGTTTAAAACGCGTTTTCGCACAAATGCGTGCGCGGGTGCTAAAAAGAGCAGCATCGGCATGCTTAGCACGTCGTTTGGTAGAAATCCACGTGCGCGTTCCGCAAAAAGCACCATTTGCATGCACATCTTGTGGTTTTGCAGAAAACTTCATCCGCGTCTACCAAAAGATGCATGTGCATGCTTAAAACGCGTTTTCGCACAAATCCGTGCGCGGGTGCTAAAAAGAGCAGCATCGGCATGCTTAGCACGTCGTTTGGTAGAAATCCACGTGCGCGTTCTGCAAAAAGCACCATTTGCATGCACATCTTGTGGTTTTGCAGAAAACTTCATCCGCGTCTACCAAAAGATGCATGTGCATGCTTAAAACGCGTTTTCGCACAAATGCGTGCGCGGGTGCTAAAAAGAGCAGCATCGGCATTCTTAGCACGTCGTTTGGTAGAAATCCACGTGCGCGTTCTGCAAAAAGCACCATTTGCATGCACATCTTGTGGTTTTGCAGAAAACTTCATCCGCGTCTACCAAAAGATGCATGTGCATGCTTAAAACGCGTTTTCGCACAAATGCGTGCGCGGGTGCTAAAAAGAGCAGCATCGGCATGCTTAGCACGTCGTTTGGTAGAAATCCACGTGCGCGTTCTGCAAAAAGCACCATTTGCATGCACATCTTGTGGTTTTGCAGAAAACTTCATCCGCGTCTACCAAAAGATGCATGTGCATGTTTAAAACGCATTTTCGCACAAATGCGTGCGCGGGTGCTAAAAAGAGCAGCATCGGCATGCTTAGCACGTCGTTTGGTAGAAATCCACGTGCGCGTTCTGCAAAAAGCACCATTTGCATGCACATCTTGTGGTTTTGCAGAAAACTTATCCGCGTCTACCAAAAGATGCATGTGCATGCTTAAAACGCGTTTTCGCACAAATGCGTGCGCGGGTGCTAAAAAGAGCAGCATCGGCATGCTTAGCACGTCGTTTGGTAGAAATCCACGTGCGCGTTCTGCCAAAAGCACCATTTGCATGCACATCTTGTGGTTTTGCAGAAAACTTCATCCGCGTCTACCAAAAGATGCATGTGCATGCTTAAAACGCATTTTCGCACAAATCCGTGCGCGGGTGCTAAAAAGAGCAGCATCGGCAAGCTTAGCACGTCGTTTGGTAGAAATCCACGTGCGCGTTCTGCAAAAAGCACCATTTGCATGCACATCTTGTGGTTTTGCAGAAAACTTCATCCGCGTCTACCAAAAGATGCATGTGCATGCTTAAAACGCGTTTTCGCACAAATCCGTGCGCGGGTGCTAAAAAGAGCAGCATCGGCATGCTTAGCACGTCGTTTGGTAGAAATCCACGTGCGCGTTCTGCCAAAAGCACTATTTGCATGCACATCTTGTGGTTTTGCAGAAAACTTCATCCGCGTCTACCAAAAGATGCATGTGCATGCTTAAAACGCGTTTTCGCACGAATCCGTGCGCGGGTGCTAAAAAGAGCAGCATCGGCATGCTTAGCACGTTGTTTGGTAGAAATCCACGTGCGCGTTCTGCGAAAAGCACCATTTGCATGCACATCTTGTGGTTTTGCAGAAAACTTCAATCTCGTCTACCAAAAGATGCATGTGCATGCTTAAAACGCGTTTTCGCACGAATCCGTGAGCGGGTGCTAAAAAGAGCAGCATCGGCATGCTTAGCACGTTGTTTGGTAGAAATCCACGTGCGCGTTCTGCGAAAGGCACCATTTGCATGCACATCTTGTGGTTTTGCAGAAAACTTCATCCGCGTCTACCAAAAGATGCATGTGCATGCTTAAAACCCGTTTTCGCACAAATGCGTGCGCGGGTGCTAAAAAGAGCAGCATCGGCATTCTTAGCACGTCGTTTGGTAGAAATCCACGTGCGCGTTCTGCAAAAAGCACCATTTGCATGCACATCTTGTGGTTTTGCAGAAAACTTCATCCGCGTCTACCAAAAGATGCATGTGCATGCTTAAAACGCGTTTTCGCACAAATGCGTGCGCGGGTGCTAAAAAGAGCAGCATCGGCATGCTTAGCACGTCGTTTGGTAGAAATCCACGTGCGCGTTCTGCAAAAAGCACCATTTGCATGCACATCTTGTGGTTTTGCAGAAAACTTCATCCGCGTCTACCAAAAGCTGCATGTGCATGTTTAAAACGCATTTTCGCACAAATGCGTGCGCGGGTGCTAAAAAGAGCAGCATCGGCATGCTTAGCACGTCGTTTGGTAGAAATCCACGTGCGCGTTCTGCAAAAAGCACCATTTGCATGCACATCTTGTGGTTTTGCAGAAAACTTCATCCGCGTCTACCAAAAGATGCATGTGCATGCTTAAAACGCGTTTTAGCACAAATGCGTGCGCGGGTGCTAAAAAGAGCAGCATCGGCATGCTTAGCACGTCGTTTGGTAGAAATCCACGTGCGCGTTCTGCCAAAAGCACCATTTGCATGCACATCTTGTGGTTTTGCAGAAAACTTCATCCGCGTCTACCAAAAGATGCATGTGCATGCTTAAAACGCATTTTCGCACAAATCCGTGCGCGGGTGCTAAAAAGAGCAGCATCGGCAAGCTTAGCACGTCGTTTGGTAGAAATCCACGTGCGCGTTCTGCAAAAAGCACCATTTGCATGCACATCTTGTGGTTTTGCAGAAAACTTCAATCTCGTCTACCAAAAGATGCATGTGCATGCTTAAAACGCGTTTTCGCACGAATCCGTGAGCGGGTGCTAAAAAGAGCAGCATCGGCATGCTTAGCACGTTGTTTGGTAGAAATCCACGTGCGCGTTCTGCGAAAGGCACCATTTGCATGCACATCTTGTGGTTTTGCAGAAAACTTCATCCGCGTCTACCAAAAGATGCATGTGCATGCTTAAAACCCGTTTTCGCACAAATGCGTGCGCGGGTGCTAAAAAGAGCAGCATCGGCATTCTTAGCACGTCGTTTGGTAGAAATCCACGTGCGCGTTCTGCAAAAAGCACCATTTGCATGCACATCTTGTGGTTTTGCAGAAAACTTCATCCGCGTCTACCAAAAGATGCATGTGCATGCTTAAAACGCGTTTTCGCACAAATGCGTGCGCGGGTGCTAAAAAGAGCAGCATCGGCATGCTTAGCACGTCGTTTGGTAGAAATCCACGTGCGCGTTCTGCAAAAAGCACCATTTGCATGCACATCTTGTGGTTTTGCAGAAAACTTCATCCGCGTCTACCAAAAGATGCATGTGCATGTTTAAAACGCATTTTCGCACAAATGCGTGCGCGGGTGCTAAAAAGAGCAGCATCGGCATGCTTAGCACGTCGTTTGGTAGAAATCCACGTGCGCGTTCTGCAAAAAGCACCATTTGCATGCACATCTTGTGGTTTTGCAGAAAACTTCATCCGCGTCTACCAAAAGATGCATGTGCATGCTTAAAACGCGTTTTAGCACAAATGCGTGCGCGGGTGCTAAAAAGAGCAGCATCGGCATGCTTAGCACGTCGTTTGGTAGAAATCCACGTGCGCGTTCTGCCAAAAGCACCATTTGCATGCACATCTTGTGGTTTTGCAGAAAACTTCATCCGCGTCTACCAAAAGATGCATGTGCATGCTTAAAACGCATTTTCGCACAAATCCGTGCGCGGGTGCTAAAAAGAGCAGCATCGGCAAGCTTAGCACGTCGTTTGGTAGAAATCCACGTGCGCGTTCTGCAAAAAGCACCATTTGCATGCACATCTTGTGGTTTTGCAGAAAACTTCATCCGCGTCTACCAAAAGATGCATGTGCATGCTTAAAACGCGTTTTCGCACAAATCCGTGCGCGGGTGCTAAAAAGAGCAGCATCGGCATGCTTAGCACGTCGTTTGGTAGAAATCCACGTGCGCGTTCTGCCAAAAGCACTATTTGCATGCACATCTTGTGGTTTTGCAGAAAACTTCATCCGCGTCTACCAAAAGATGCATGTGCATGCTTAAAACGCGTTTTCGCACGAATCCGTGCGCGGGTGCTAAAAAGAGCAGCATCGGCATGCTTAGCACGTTGTTTGGTAGAAATCCACGTGCGCGTTCTGCGAAAAGCACCATTTGCATGCACATCTTGTGGTTTTGCAGAAAACTTCAATCTCGTCTACCAAAAGATGCATGTGCATGCTTAAAACGCGTTTTCGCACGAATCCGTGAGCGGGTGCTAAAAAGAGCAGCATCGGCATGCTTAGCACGTTGTTTGGTAGAAATCCACGTGCGCGTTCTGCGAAAGGCACCATTTGCATGCACATCTTGTGGTTTTGCAGAAAACTTCAATCTCGTCTACCAAAAGATGCATGTGCATGCTTAAAACGCGTTTTCGCACAAATCCGTGCGCGGGTGCTAAAAAGAGCAGCATCGGCATGCTTAGCACGTTGTTTGGTAGAAATCCACGTGGGCGTTCTGCGAAAAGCACCATTTGCATGCACATCTTGTGGTTTTGCAGAAAACTTCAATCTCGTCTACCAAAAGATGCATGTGCATGCTTAAAACGCGTTTTCGCACGAATCCGTGCGCGGGTGCTAAAAAGAGCAGCATCGGCATGCTTAGCACGTCGTTTGGTAGAAATCCACGTGCGCGTTCTGCCAAGAGCACCATTTGCATGCACATCTTGTGGTTTTGCAGAAAACTTCATCCGCGTCTACCAAAAGATGCATGTGCATGCTTAAAACGCGTTTTCGCACGAATCCGTGCGCGGGTGCTAAAAAGAGCAGCATCGGCATGCTTAGCACGTCGTTTGGTAGAAATCCACGTGCGCGTTCTGCCAAAAGCACCATTTGCATGCACATCTTGTGGTTTTGCAGAAAACTTCAATCTCGTCTACCAAAAGATGCATGTGCATGCTTAAAACGCGTTTTCGCACGAATCCGTGCGCGGGTGCTAAAAGGAGCAGCATCGGCATGCTTAGCACGTTGTTTGGTAGAAATCCACGTGCGCGTTCTGCGAAAAGCACCATTTGCATGCACATCTTGTGGTTTTGCAGAAAACTTCAATCTCGTCTACCAAAAGATGCATGTGCATGCTTAAAACGCGTTTTCGCACGAATCCGTGCGCGGGTGCTAAAAAAAGCAGCATCGGCATGCTTAGCACGTTGTTTGGTAGAAATCCACGTGCGCGTTCTGCGAAAAGCACCATTTGCATGCACATCTTGTGGTTTTGCAGAAAACTTCAATCTCGTCTACCAAAAGATGCATGTGCATGCTTAAAACGCGTTTTCGCACAAATCCGTGCGCGGGTGCTAAAAAGAGCAGCATCGGCATGCTTAGCACGTTGTTTGGTAGAAATCCACGTGGGCGTTCTGCGAAAAGCACCATTTGCATGCACATCTTGTGGTTTTGCAGAAAACTTCAATCTCGTCTACCAAAAGATGCATGTGCATGCTTAAAACGCGTTATCGCACGAATCCGTGCGCGGGTGCTAAAAAGAGCAGCATCGGCATGCTTAGCACGTCGTTTGGTAGAAATCCACGTGCGCGTTCTGCGAAAAGCACCATTTGCATGCACATCTTGTGGTTTTGCAGAAAACTTCAATCTCGTCTACCAAAAGATGCATGTGCATGCTTAAAACGCGTTTTCGCACAAATCCGTGCGCGGGTGCTAAAAAGAGCAGCATCGGCATGCTTAGCACGTCGTTTGGTAGAAATCCACGTGCGCGTTCTGCCAAAAGCACCATTTGCATGCACATCTTGTGGTTTTGCAGAAAGCTTCATCCGCGTCTACCAAAAGATGCATGTGCATGCTTAAAACGCGTTTTCGCACAAATCCGTGCGCGGGTGCTAAAAAGAGCAGCATCGGCATGCTTAGCACGTCGTTTGGTAGAAATCCACGTGCGCGTTCTGCCAAAAGCACCATTTGCATGCACATCTTGTGGTTTTGCAGAAAACTTCATCCGCGTCTACCAAAAGATGCATGTGCATGCTTAAAACGCGTTTTCGCACAAATCCGTGCGCGGGTGCTAAAAAGAGCAGCATCGGCAAGCTTAGCACGTCGTTTGGTAGAAATCCACGTGCGCGTTCTGCAAAAAGCACCATTTGCATGCACATCTTGTGGTTTTGCAGAAAACTTCATCCGCGTCTACCAAAAGATGCATGTGCATGCTTAAAACGCGTTTTCGCACAAATCCGTGCGCGGGTGCTAAAAAGAGCAGCATCGGCATGCTTAGCACGTCGTTTGGTAGAAATCCACGTGCGCGTTCTGCCAAAAGCACTATTTGCATGCACATCTTGTGGTTTTGCAGAAAACTTCATCCGCGTCTACCAAAAGATGCATGTGCATGCTTAAAACGCGTTTTCGCACGAATCCGTGCGCGGGTGCTAAAAAGAGCAGCATCGGCATGCTTAGCACGTTGTTTGGTAGAAATCCACGTGCGCGTTCTGCGAAAAGCACCATTTGCATGCACATCTTGTGGTTTTGCAGAAAACTTCAATCTCGTCTACCAAAAGATGCATGTGCATGCTTAAAACGCGTTTTCGCACGAATCCGTGAGCGGGTGCTAAAAAGAGCAGCATCGGCATGCTTAGCACGTTGTTTGGTAGAAATCCACGTGCGCGTTCTGCGAAAGGCACCATTTGCATGCACATCTTGTGGTTTTGCAGAAAACTTCATCCGCGTCTACCAAAAGATGCATGTGCATGCTTAAAACCCGTTTTCGCACAAATGCGTGCGCGGGTGCTAAAAAGAGCAGCATCGGCATTCTTAGCACGTCGTTTGGTAGAAATCCACGTGCGCGTTCTGCAAAAAGCACCATTTGCATGCACATCTTGTGGTTTTGCAGAAAACTTCATCCGCGTCTACCAAAAGATGCATGTGCATGCTTAAAACGCGTTTTCGCACAAATGCGTGCGCGGGTGCTAAAAAGAGCAGCATCGGCATGCTTAGCACGTCGTTTGGTAGAAATCCACGTGCGCGTTCTGCAAAAAGCACCATTTGCATGCACATCTTGTGGTTTTGCAGAAAACTTCATCCGCGTCTACCAAAAGATGCATGTGCATGTTTAAAACGCATTTTCGCACAAATGCGTGCGCGGGTGCTAAAAAGAGCAGCATCGGCATGCTTAGCACGTCGTTTGGTAGAAATCCACGTGCGCGTTCTGCAAAAAGCACCATTTGCATGCACATCTTGTGGTTTTGCAGAAAACTTCATCCGCGTCTACCAAAAGATGCATGTGCATGCTTAAAACGCGTTTTAGCACAAATGCGTGCGCGGGTGCTAAAAAGAGCAGCATCGGCATGCTTAGCACGTCGTTTGGTAGAAATCCACGTGCGCGTTCTGCCAAAAGCACCATTTGCATGCACATCTTGTGGTTTTGCAGAAAACTTCATCCGCGTCTACCAAAAGATGCATGTGCATGCTTAAAACGCATTTTCGCACAAATCCGTGCGCGGGTGCTAAAAAGAGCAGCATCGGCAAGCTTAGCACGTCGTTTGGTAGAAATCCACGTGCGCGTTCTGCAAAAAGCACCATTTGCATGCACATCTTGTGGTTTTGCAGAAAACTTCATCCGCGTCTACCAAAAGATGCATGTGCATGCTTAAAACGCGTTTTCGCACAAATCCGTGCGCGGGTGCTAAAAAGAGCAGCATCGGCATGCTTAGCACGTCGTTTGGTAGAAATCCACGTGCGCGTTCTGCCAAAAGCACTATTTGCATGCACATCTTGTGGTTTTGCAGAAAACTTCATCCGCGTCTACCAAAAGATGCATGTGCATGCTTAAAACGCGTTTTCGCACGAATCCGTGCGCGGGTGCTAAAAAGAGCAGCATCGGCATGCTTAGCACGTTGTTTGGTAGAAATCCACGTGCGCGTTCTGCGAAAAGCACCATTTGCATGCACATCTTGTGGTTTTGCAGAAAACTTCAATCTCGTCTACCAAAAGATGCATGTGCATGCTTAAAACGCGTTTTCGCACGAATCCGTGAGCGGGTGCTAAAAAGAGCAGCATCGGCATGCTTAGCACGTTGTTTGGTAGAAATCCACGTGCGCGTTCTGCGAAAGGCACCATTTGCATGCACATCTTGTGGTTTTGCAGAAAACTTCAATCTCGTCTACCAAAAGATGCATGTGCATGCTTAAAACGCGTTTTCGCACAAATCCGTGCGCGGGTGCTAGAAAGAGCAGCATCGGCATGCTTAGCAGGTTGTTTGGTAGAAATCCACGTGGGCGTTCTGCGAAAAGCACCATTTGCATGCACATCTTGTGGTTTTGCAGAAAACTTCAATCTCGTCTACCAAAAGATGCATGTGCATGCTTAAAACGCGTTTTCGCACGAATCCGTGCGCGGGTGCTAAAAAGAGCAGCATCGGCATGCTTAGCACGTCGTTTGGTAGAAATCCACGTGCGCGTTCTGCCAAAAGCACCATTTGCATGCACATCTTGTGGTTTTGCAGAAAGCTTCATCCGCGTCTACCAAAAGATGCATGTGCATGCTTAAAACGCGTTTTCGCACAAATCCGTGCGCGGGTGCTAAAAAGAGCAGCATCGGCATGCTTAGCACGTCGTTTGGTAGAAATCCACGTGCGCGTTCTGCCAAAAGCACCATTTGCATGCACATCTTGTGGTTTTGCAGAAAACTTCATCCGCGTCTACCAAAAGATGCATGTGCATGCTTAAAACGCGTTTTCGCACAAATCCGTGCGCGGGTGCTAAAAAGAGCAGCATCGGCAAGCTTAGCACGTCGTTTGGTAGAAATCCACGTGCGCGTTCTGAAAAAGCACCATTTGCATGCACATCTTGTGGTTTTGCAGAAAACTTCATCCGCGTCTACCAAAAGATGCATGTGCATGCTTAAAACGCGTTTTCGCACAAATCCGTGCGCGGGTGCTAAAAAGAGCAGCATCGGCATGCTTAGCACGTCGTTTGGTAGAAATCCACGTGCGCGTTCTGCCAAAAGCACTATTTGCATGCACATCTTGTGGTTTTGCAGAAAACTTCATCCGCGTCTACCAAAAGATGCATGTGCATGCTTAAAACGCGTTTTCGCACGAATCCGTGCGCGGGTGCTAAAAAGAGCAGCATCGGCATGCTTAGCACGTTGTTTGGTAGAAATCCACGTGCGCGTTCTGCGAAAAGCACCATTTGCATGCACATCTTGTGGTTTTGCAGAAAACTTCAATCTCGTCTACCAAAAGATGCATGTGCATGCTTAAAACGCGTTTTCGCACGAATCCGTGAGCGGGTGCTAAAAAGAGCAGCATCGGCATGCTTAGCACGTTGTTTGGTAGAAATCCACGTGCGCGTTCTGCGAAAGGCACCATTTGCATGCACATCTTGTGGTTTTGCAGAAAACTTCATCCGCGTCTACCAAAAGATGCATGTGCATGCTTAAAACCCGTTTTCGCACAAATGCGTGCGCGGGTGCTAAAAAGAGCAGCATCGGCATTCTTAGCACGTCGTTTGGTAGAAATCCACGTGCGCGTTCTGCAAAAAGCACCATTTGCATGCACATCTTGTGGTTTTGCAGAAAACTTCATCCGCGTCTACCAAAAGATGCATGTGCATGCTTAAAACGCGTTTTCGCACAAATGCGTGCGCGGGTGCTAAAAAGAGCAGCATCGGCATGCTTAGCACGTCGTTTGGTAGAAATCCACGTGCGCGTTCTGCAAAAAGCACCATTTGCATGCACATCTTGTGGTTTTGCAGAAAACTTCATCCGCGTCTACCAAAAGATGCATGTGCATGTTTAAAACGCATTTTCGCACAAATGCGTGCGCGGGTGCTAAAAAGAGCAGCATCGGCATGCTTAGCACGTCGTTTGGTAGAAATCCACGTGCGCGTTCTGCAAAAAGCACCATTTGCATGCACATCTTGTGGTTTTGCAGAAAACTTCATCCGCGTCTACCAAAAGATGCATGTGCATGCTTAAAACGCGTTTTAGCACAAATGCGTGCGCGGGTGCTAAAAAGAGCAGCATCGGCATGCTTAGCACGTCGTTTGGTAGAAATCCACGTGCGCGTTCTGCCAAAAGCACCATTTGCATGCACATCTTGTGGTTTTGCAGAAAACTTCATCCGCGTCTACCAAAAGATGCATGTGCATGCTTAAAACGCATTTTCGCACAAATCCGTGCGCGGGTGCTAAAAAGAGCAGCATCGGCAAGCTTAGCACGTCGTTTGGTAGAAATCCACGTGCGCGTTCTGCAAAAAGCACCATTTGCATGCACATCTTGTGGTTTTGCAGAAAACTTCATCCGCGTCTACCAAAAGATGCATGTGCATGCTTAAAACGCGTTTTCGCACAAATCCGTGCGCGGGTGCTAAAAAGAGCAGCATCGGCATGCTTAGCACGTCGTTTGGTAGAAATCCACGTGCGCGTTCTGCCAAAAGCACTATTTGCATGCACATCTTGTGGTTTTGCAGAAAACTTCATCCGCGTCTACCAAAAGATGCATGTGCATGCTTAAAACGCGTTTTCGCACGAATCCGTGCGCGGGTGCTAAAAAGAGCAGCATCGGCATGCTTAGCACGTTGTTTGGTAGAAATCCACGTGCGCGTTCTGCGAAAAGCACCATTTGCATGCACATCTTGTGGTTTTGCAGAAAACTTCAATCTCGTCTACCAAAAGATGCATGTGCATGCTTAAAACGCGTTTTCGCACGAATCCGTGAGCGGGTGCTAAAAAGAGCAGCATCGGCATGCTTAGCACGTTGTTTGGTAGAAATCCACGTGCGCGTTCTGCGAAAGGCACCATTTGCATGCACATCTTGTGGTTTTGCAGAAAACTTCAATCTCGTCTACCAAAAGATGCATGTGCATGCTTAAAACGCGTTTTCGCACAAATCCGTGCGCGGGTGCTAGAAAGAGCAGCATCGGCATGCTTAGCACGTTGTTTGGTAGAAATCCACGTGGGCGTTCTGCGAAAAGCACCATTTGCATGCACATCTTGTGGTTTTGCAGAAAACTTCAATCTCGTCTACCAAAAGATGCATGTGCATGCTTAAAACGCGTTTTCGCACGAATCCGTGCGCGGGTGCTAAAAAGAGCAGCATCGGCATGCTTAGCACGTCGTTTGGTAGAAATCCACGTGCGCGTTCTGCAAAAAGCACCATTTGCATGCACATCTTGTGGTTTTGCAGAAAACTTCATCCGCGTCTACCAAAAGATGCATGTGCATGCTTAAAACGCGTTTTCGCACGAATCCGTGCGCGGGTGCTAAAAAGAGCAGCATCGGCATGCTTAGCACGTCGTTTGGTAGAAATCCACGTGCGCGTTCTGCCAAAAGCACCATTTGCATGCACATGTTGTGGTTTTGCAGAAAACTTCATCCGGTTTCTACCAAAAGATGCATGTGCATGCTTAAAACGCGTTTTCGCACAAATGCGTGCGCGGGTGCTAAAAAGAGCAGCATCGGCATGCTTAGCACGTCGTTTGGTAGAAATCCACGTGCGCGTTCTGCCAAAAGCACCATTTGCATGCACATCTTGTGGTTTTGCAGAAAACTTCATCCGCGTCTACCAAAAGATGCATGTGCATGCTTAAAACGCGTTTTCGCACAAATCCGTGCGCGGGTGCTAAAAAGAGCAGCATCGGCATGCTTAGCACGTCGTTTGGTAGAAATCCACGTGCGCGTTCTGCAAAAAGCACCATTTGCATGCACATCTTGTGGTTTTGCAGAAAACTTCATCCGCGTCTACCAAAAGATGCATGTGCATGCTTAAAACGCGTTTTCGCACAAATGCGTGCGCGGGTGCTAAAAATAGCAGCATCGGCATGCCTAGCACGTTGTTTGGTAGAAATCCACGTGCGCGTTCTGCAAAAAGCACCATTTGCATGCACATCTTGTGGTTTTGCAGAAAACTTCATCCGCGTCTACCAAAAGATGCATGTGCATGCTTAAAACGCGTTTTCGCACAAATGCGTGCGCGGGTGCTAAAAAGAGCAGCATCGGCATGCTTAGCACGTCGTTTGTTAGAAATCCACGTGCGCGTTCTGCCAAAAGCACCATTTGCATGCACATCTTGTGGTTTTGCAGAAAACTTCATCCGCGTCTACCAAAAGATGCATGTGCATGCTTAAAACGCGTTTTCACACAAATCCGTGCGCGGGTGCTAAAAAGAGCAGCATCGGCATGCTTAGCACGTCGTTTGGTAGAAATCCACGTGCGCGTTCTGCAAAAAGCACCATTTGCATGCACATCTTGTGGTTTTGCAGAAAACTTCATCCGCGTCTACCAAAAGATGCATGTGCATGTTTAAAACGCGTTTTCGCACAAATGCGTGCGCGGGTGCTAAAAAGAGCAGCATCGGCATGCTTAGCACGTCGTTTGGTAGAAATCCACGTGCGCGTTCTGCAAAAAGCACCATTTGCATGCACATCTTGTGGTTTTGCAGAAAACTTCATCCGCGTCTACCAAAAGATGCATGTGCATGCTTAAAACGCGTTTTCGCACAAATTCGTGCGCGGGTGCTAAAAAGAGCAGCATCGGCATGCTTAGCACGTCGTTTGGTAGAAATCCACGTGCGCGTTCTGCAAAAAGCACCATTTGCATGCACATCTTGTGGTTTTGCAGAAAACTTCATCCGCGTCTACCAAAAGATGCATGTGCATGCTTAAAACGCGTTTTCGCACAAATGCGTGCGCGGGTGCTAAAAAGAGCAGCATCGGCATTCTTAGCACGTCGTTTGGTAGAAATCCACGTGCGCGTTCTGCAAAAAGCACCATTTGCATGCACATCTTGTGGTTTTGCAGAAAACTTCATCCGCGTCTACCAAAAGATGCATGTGCATGCTTAAAACGCGTTTTCGCACGAATCCGTGCGCGGGTGCTAAAAAGAGCAGCATCGGCATGCTTAGCACGTCGTTTGGTAGAAATCCACGTGCGCGTTCTGCCAAAAGCACCATTTGCATGCACATGTTGTGGTTTTGCAGAAAACTTCATCCGGTTTCTACCAAAAGATGCATGTGCATGCTTAAAACGCGTTTTCGCACAAATGCGTGCGCGGGTGCTAAAAAGAGCAGCATCGGCATGCTTAGCACGTCGTTTGGTAGAAATCCACGTGCGCGTTCTGCCAAAAGCACCATTTGCATGCACATCTTGTGGTTTTGCAGAAAACTTCATCCGCGTCTACCAAAAGATGCATGTGCATGCTTAAAACGCGTTTTCGCACAAATCCGTGCGCGGGTGCTAAAAAGAGCAGCATCGGCATGCTTAGCACGTCGTTTGGTAGAAATCCACGTGCGCGTTCTGCAAAAAGCACCATTTGCATGCACATCTTGTGGTTTTGCAGAAAACTTCATCCGCGTCTACCAAAAGATGCATGTGCATGCTTAAAACGCGTTTTCGCACAAATGCGTGCGCGGGTGCTAAAAATAGCAGCATCGGCATGCCTAGCACGTTGTTTGGTAGAAATCCACGTGCGCGTTCTGCAAAAAGCACCATTTGCATGCACATCTTGTGGTTTTGCAGAAAACTTCATCCGCGTCTACCAAAAGATGCATGTGCATGCTTAAAACGCGTTTTCGCACAAATGCGTGCGCGGGTGCTAAAAAGAGCAGCATCGGCATGCTTAGCACGTCGTTTGTTAGAAATCCACGTGCGCGTTCTGCCAAAAGCACCATTTGCATGCACATCTTGTGGTTTTGCAGAAAACTTCATCCGCGTCTACCAAAAGATGCATGTGCATGCTTAAAACGCGTTTTCACACAAATCCGTGCGCGGGTGCTAAAAAGAGCAGCATCGGCATGCTTAGCACGTCGTTTGGTAGAAATCCACGTGCGCGTTCTGCAAAAAGCACCATTTGCATGCACATCTTGTGGTTTTGCAGAAAACTTCATCCGCGTCTACCAAAAGATGCATGTGCATGTTTAAAACGCGTTTTCGCACAAATGCGTGCGCGGGTGCTAAAAAGAGCAGCATCGGCATGCTTAGCACGTCGTTTGGTAGAAATCCACGTGCGCGTTCTGCAAAAAGCACCATTTGCATGCACATCTTGTGGTTTTGCAGAAAACTTCATCCGCGTCTACCAAAAGATGCATGTGCATGCTTAAAACGCGTTTTCGCACAAATTCGTGGGCGGGTGCTAAAAAGAGCAGCATCGGCATGCTTAGCACGTCGTTTGGTAGAAATCCACGTGCGCGTTCTGCAAAAAGCACCATTTGCATGCACATCTTGTGGTTTTGCAGAAAACTTCATCCGCGTCTACCAAAAGATGCATGTGCATGCTTAAAACGCGTTTTCGCACAAATGCGTGCGCGGGTGCTAAAAAGAGCAGCATCGGCATTCTTAGCACGTCGTTTGGTAGAAATCCACGTGCGCGTTCTGCAAAAAGCACCATTTGCATGCACATCTTGTGGTTTTGCAGAAAACTTCATCCGCGTCTACCAAAAGATGCATGTGCATGCTTAAAACGCGTTTTCGCACAAATGCGTGCGCGGGTGCTAAAAAGAGCAGCATCGGCATGCTTAGCACGCCGTTTGGTAGAAATCCACGTGCGCGTTCTGCAAAAAGCACCATTTGCATGCACATCTTGTGGTTTTGCAGAAAACTTCATCCGCGTCTACCAAAAGATGCATGTGCATGTTTAAAACGCGTTTTCGCACAAATGCGTGCGCGGGTGCTAAAAAGAGCAGCATCGGCATGCTTAGCACGTCGTTTGGTAGAAATCCACGTGCGCGTTCTGCAAAAAGCACCATTTGCATGCACATCTTGTGGTTTTGCAGAAAACTTCATCCGCGTCTACCAAAAGATGCATGTGCATGCTTAAAACGCGTTTTCGCACAAATGCGTGCGCGGGTGCTAAAAAGAGCAGCATCGGCATGCTTAGCACGTCGTTTGGTAGAAATCCACGTGCGCGTTCTGCCAAAAGCACCATTTGCATGCACATCTTGTGGTTTTGCAGAAAACTTCATCCGCGTCTACCAAAAGATGCATGTGCATGCTTAAAACGCATTTTCGCACAAATCCGTGCGCGGGTGCTAAAAAGAGCAGCATCGGCAAGCTTAGCACGTCGTTTGGTAGAAATCCACGTGCGCGTTCTGCAAAAAGCACCATTTGCATGCACATCTTGTGGTTTTGCAGAAAACTTCATCCGCGTCTACCAAAAGATGCATGTGCATGCTTAAAACGCGTTTTCGCACAAATGCGTGCGCGGGTGCTAAAAAGAGCAGCATCGGCATGCTTAGCACGTCGTTTGGTAGAAATCCACGTGCGCGTTCTGCAAAAAGCACCATTTGCATGCACATCTTGTGGTTTTGCAGAAAACTTCATCCGCGTCTACCAAAAGATGCATGTGCATGTTTAAAACGCGTTTTCGCACAAATGCGTGCGCGGGTGCTAAAAAGAGCAGCATCGGCATGCTTAGCACGTCGTTTGGTAGAAATCCACGTGCGCGTTCTGCAAAAAGCACCATTTGCATGCACATCTTGTGGTTTTGCAGAAAACTTCATCCGCGTCTACCAAAAGATGCATGTGCATGCTTAAAACGCGTTTTCGCACAAATGCGTGCGCGGGTGCTAAAAAGAGCAGCATCGGCATGCTTAGCACGTCGTTTGGTAGAAATCCACGTGCGCGTTCTGCCAAAAGCACCATTTGCATGCACATCTTGTGGTTTTGCAGAAAACTTCATCCGCGTCTACCAAAAGATGCATGTGCATGCTTAAAACGCATTTTCGCACAAATCCGTGCGCGGGTGCTAAAAAGAGCAGCATCGGCAAGCTTAGCACGTCGTTTGGTAGAAATCCACGTGCGCGTTCTGCAAAAAGCACCATTTGCATGCACATCTTGTGGTTTTGCAGAAAACTTCATCCGCGTCTACCAAAAGATGCATGTGCATGCTTAAAACGCGTTTTCGCACGAATCCGTGCGCGGGTGCTAAAAAGAGCAGCATCGTCATGCTTAGCACGTTGTTTGGTAGAAATCCACGTGCGCGTTCTGCGAAAAGCACCATTTGCATGCACATCTTGTGGTTTTGCAGAAAACTTCAATCTCGTCTACCAAAAGATGCATGTGCATGCTTAAAACGCGTTTTCGCACGAATCCGTGAGCGGGTGCTAAAAAGAGCAGCATCGGCATGCTTAGCACGTTGTTTGGTAGAAATCCACGTGCGCGTTCTGCGAAAGGCACCATTTGCATGCACATCTTGTGGTTTTGCAGAAAACTTCAATCTCGTCTACCAAAAGATGCATGTGCATGCTTAAAACGCGTTTTCGCACGAATCCGTGCGCGGGTGCTAAAAAGAGCAGCATCGGCATGCTTAGCACGTTGTTTGGTAGAAATCCACGTGCGCGTTCTGCGAAAAGCACCATTTGCATGCACATCTTGTGGTTTTGCAGAAAACTTCAATCTCGTCTACCAAAAGATGCATGTGCATGCTTAAAACGCGTTTTCGCACGAATCCGTGCGCGGGTGCTAAAAAGAGCAGCATCGGCATGCTTAGCACGTTGTTTGGTAGAAATCCACGTGCGCGTTCTGCGAAAAGCACCATTTGCATGCACATCTTGTGGTTTTGCAGAAAACTTCAATCTCGTCTACCAAAAGATGCATGTGCATGCTTAAAACGCGTTTTCGCACGAATCCGTGCGCGGGTGCTAGAAAGAGCAGCATCGGCATGCTTAGCACGTTGTTTGGTAGAAATCCACGTGCGCGTTCTGCGAAAAGCACCATTTGCATGCACATCTTGTGGTTTTGCAGAAAACTTCAATCTCGTCTACCAAAAGATGCATGTGCATGCTTAAAACGCGTTTTCGCACAAATCCGTGCGCGGGTGCTAAAAAGAGCAGCATCGGCATGCTTAGCACGTTGTTTGGTAGAAATCCACGTGGGCGTTCTGCGAAAAGCACCATTTGCATGCACATCTTGTGGTTTTGCAGAAAACTTCAATCTCGTCTACCAAAAGATGCATGTGCATGCTTAAAACGCGTTTTCGCACGAATCCGTGCGCGGGTGCTAAAAAGAGCAGCATCGGCATGCTTAGCACGTTGTTTGGTAGAAATCCACGTGGGCGTTCTGCGAAAAGCACCATTTGCATGCACATCTTGTGGTTTTGCAAAAAACTTCAATCTCGTCTACCAAAAGATGCATGTGCATGCTTAAAACGCGTTTTCGCACGAATCCGTGAGCGGGTGCTAAAAAGAGCAGCATCGGCATGCTTAGCACGTCGTTTGGTAGAAATCCACGTGCGCGTTCTGCCAAGAGCACCATTTGCATGCACATCTTGTGGTTTTGCAGAAAACTACATCCGCGTCTACCAAAAGATGCATGTGCATGCTTAAAACGCGTTTTCGCACGAATCCGTGCGCGGGTGCTAAAAAGAGCAGCATCGGCATGCTTAGCACGTCGTTTGGTAGAAATCCACGTGCGCGTTCTGCCAAAAGCACCATTTGCATGCACATGTTGTGGTTTTGCAGAAAACTTCAATCTCGTCTACCAAAAGATGCATGTGCATGCTTAAAACGCGTTTTCGCACGAATCCGTGCGCGGGTGCTAAAAGGAGCAGCATCGGCGTGCTTAGCACGTTGTTTGGTAGAAATCCACGTGCGCGTTCTGCGAAAAGCACCATTTGCATGCACATCTTGTGGTTTTGCAGAAAACTTCAATCTCGTCTACCAAAAGATGCATGTGCATGCTTAAAACGCGTTTTCGCACGAATCCGTGCGCGGGTGCTAAAAAGAGCAGCATCGGCATGCTTAGCACGTTGTTTGGTAGAAATCCACGTGCGCGTTCTGCGAAAAGCACCATTTGCATGCACATCTTGTGGTTTTGCAGAGAACTTCAATCTCGTCTACCAAAAGATGCATGTGCATGCTTAAAACGCGTTTCCGCACAAATCCGTGCGCGGGTGCTAAAAAGAGCAGCATCGGCATGCTTAGCACGTTGTTTGGTAGAAATCCACGTGGGCGTTCTGCGAAAAGCACCATTTGCATGCACATCTTGTGGTTTTGCAGAAAACTTCAATCTCGTCTACCAAAAGATGCATGTGCATGCTTAAAACGCGTTTTCGCACGAATCCGTGCGCGGGTGCTAAAAAGAGCAGCATCGGCATGCTTAGCACGTTGTTTGGTAGAAATCCACGTGCGCGTTCTGCGAAAAGCACCATTTGCATGCACATCTTGTGGTTTTGCAGAGAACTTCAATCTCGTCTACCAAAAGATGCATGTGCATGCTTAAAACGCGTTTTCGCACGAATCCGTGCGCGGGTGCTAAAAAGAGCAGCATCGGCATGCTTAGCACGTCGTTTGGTAGAAATCCACGTGCGCGTTCTGCCAAGAGCACCATTTGCATGCACATCTTGTGGTTTTGCAGAAAACTTCATCCGCGTCTACCAAAAGATGCATGTGCATGCTTAAAACGCGTTTTCGCACGAATCCGTGCGCGGGTGCTAAAAAGAGCAGCATCGGCATGCTTAGCACGTCGTTTGGTAGAAATCCACGTGCGCGTTCTGCCAAAAGCACCATTTGCATGCACATCTTGTGGTTTTGCAGAAAACTTCAATCTCGTCTACCAAAAGATGCATGTGCATGCTTAAAACGCGTTTTCGCACGAATCCGTGCGCGGGTGCTAAAAGGAGCAGCATCGGCATGCTTAGCACGTTGTTTGGTAGAAATCCACGTGCGCGTTCTGCGAAAAGCACCATTTGCATGCACATATTGTGGTTTTGCAGAAAACTTCAATCTCGTCTACCAAAAGATGCATGTGCATGCTTAAAACGCGTTTTCGCACGAATCCGTGCGCGGGTGCTAAAAAGAGCAGCATCGGCATGCTTAGCACGTTGTTTGGTAGAAATCCACGTGGGCGTTCTGCGAAAAGCACCATTTGCATGCACATCTTGTGGTTTTGCAGAAAACTTCAATCTCGTCTACCAAAAGATGCATGTGCATGCTTAAAACGCGTTATCGCACGAATCCGTGCGCGGGTGCTAAAAAGAGCAGCATCGGCATGCTTAGCACGTCGTTTGGTAGAAATCCACGTGCGCGTTCTGCGAAAAGCACCATTTGCATGCACATCTTGTGGTTTTGCAGAAAACTTCAATCGCGTCTACCAAAAGATGCATGTGCATGCTTAAAACGCGTTTTCGCACGAATCCGTGCGCGGGTGCTAAAAAGAGCAGCATCGGCATGCTTAGCACGTCGTTTGGTAGAAATCCACGTGCGCGTTCTGCCAAGAGCACCATTTGCATGCACATCTTGTGGTTTTGCAGAAAACTTCATCCGCGTCTACCAAAAGATGCATGTGCATGCTTAAAACGCGTTTTCGCACGAATCCGTGCGCGGGTGCTAAAAAGAGCAGCATCGGCATGCTTAGCACGTCGTTTGGTAGAAATCCACGTGCGCGTTCTGCCAAAAGCACCATTTGCATGCACATCTTGTGGTTTTGCAGAAAACTTCAATCTCGTCTACCAAAAGATGCATGTGCATGCTTAAAACGCGTTTTCGCACGAATCCGTGCGCGGGTGCTAAAAAGAGCAGCATCGGCATGCTTAGCACGTCGTTTGGTAGAAATCCACGTGCGCGTTCTGCCAAGAGCACCATTTGCATGCACATCTTGTGGTTTTGCAGAAAACTTCATCCGCGTCTACCAAAAGATGCATGTGCATGCTTAAAACGCGTTTTCGCACGAATCCGTGCGCGGGTGCTAAAAAGAGCAGCATCGGCATGCTTAGCACGTCGTTTGGTAGAAATCCACGTGCGCGTTCTGCCAAAAGCACCATTTGCATGCACATCTTGTGGTTTTGCAGAAAACTTCAATCTCGTCTACCAAAAGATGCATGTGCATGCTTAAAACGCGTTTTCGCACGAATCCGTGCGCGGGTGCTAAAAGGAGCAGCATCGGCATGCTTAGCACGTTGTTTGGTAGAAATCCACGTGCGCGTTCTGCGAAAAGCACCATTTGCATGCACATATTGTGGTTTTGCAGAAAACTTCAATCTCGTCTACCAAAAGATGCATGTGCATGCTTAAAACGCGTTTTCGCACGAATCCGTGCGCGGGTGCTAAAAAGAGCAGCATCGGCATGCTTAGCACGTTGTTTGGTAGAAATCCACGTGCGCGTTCTGCGAAAAGCACCATTTGCATGCACATCTTGTGGTTTTGCAGAAAACTTCAATCTCGTCTACCAAAAGATGCATGTGCATGCTTAAAACGCGTTTTCGCACAAATCCGTGCGCGGGTGCTAAAAAGAGCAGCATCGGCATGCTTAGCACGTTGTTTGGTAGAAATCCACGTGGGCGTTCTGCGAAAAGCACCATTTGCATGCACATCTTGTGGTTTTGCAGAAAACTTCAATCTCGTCTACCAAAAGATGCATGTGCATGCTTAAAACGCGTTATCGCACGAATCCGTGCGCGGGTGCTAAAAAGAGCAGCATCGGCATGCTTAGCACGTCGTTTGGTAGAAATCCACGTGCGCGTTCTGCGAAAAGCACCATTTGCATGCACATCTTGTGGTTTTGCAGAAAACTTCAATCGCGTCTACCAAAAGATGCATGTGCATGCTTAAAACGCGTTTTCGCACAAATCCGTGTGCGGGTGCTAAAAAGAGCAGCATCGGCATGCTTAGCACGTCGTTTGGTAGAAATCCACGTGCGCGTTCTGCCAAAAGCACGATTTGCATGCACATCTTGTGGTTTTGCAGAAAACTTCATCCGCGTCTACCAAAAGATGCATGTGCATGCTTAAAACGCGTTTTCGCACGAATCCGTGCGCGGGTGCTAAAAAGAGCAGCATCGGCATGCTTAGCACGTTGTTTGGTAGAAATCCACGTGGGCGTTCTGCGAAAAGCACCATTTGCATTTGCATGCACATCTTGTGGTTTTGCAGAAAACTTCAATCTCGTCTACCAAAAGATGCATGTGCATGCTTAAAACGCGTTTTCGCACAAATCCGTGCGCGGGTGCTAAAAAGAGCAGCATCGGCATGCTTAGCACGTTGTTTGGTAGAAATCCACGTGGGCGTTCTGCGAAAAGCACCATTTGCATGCATATCTTGTGGTTTTGCAGAAAACTTCAATCTCGTCTACCAAAAGATGCATGTGCATGCTTAAAACGCGTTTTCGCACGAATCCGTGCGTGGGTGCTAAAAAGAGCAGCATCGGCATGCTTAGCACGTCGTTTGGTAGAAATCCACGTGCGCGTTCTGCAAAAAGCACCATTTGCATGCACATCTTGTGGTTTTGCAGAAAACTTCATCCGCGTCTACCAAAAGATGCATGTGCATGCTTAAAACGCGTTTTCGCACAAATTCGTGCGCGGGTGCTAAAAAGAGCAGCATCGGCATGCTTAGCACGTCGTTTGGTAGAAATCCACGTGCGCGTTCTGCAAAAAGCACCATTTGCATGCACATCTTGTGGTTTTGCAGAAAACTTCATCCGCGTCTACCAAAAGATGCATGTGCATGCTTAAAACGCGTTTTCGCACAAATGCGTGCGCGGGTGCTAAAAAGAGCAGCATCGGCATGCTTAGCACGTCGTTTGGTAGAAATCCACGTGCGCGTTCTGCCAAAAGCACCATTTGCATGCACATCTTGTGGTTTTGCAGAAAACTTCATCCGCGTCTACCAAAAGATGCATGTGCATGCTTAAAACGCATTTTCGCACAAATCCGTGCGCGGGTGCTAAAAAGAGCAGCATCGGCAAGCTTAGCACGTCGTTTGGTAGAAATCCACGTGCGCGTTCTGCAAAAAGCACCATTTGCATGCACATCTTGTGGTTTTGCAGAAAACTTCATCCGCGTCTACCAAAAGATGCATGTGCATGCTTAAAACGCGTTTTCGCACAAATCCGTGCGCGGGTGCTAAAAAGAGCAGCATCGGCATGCTTAGCACGTCGTTTGGTAGAAATCCACGTGCGCGTTCTGCCAAAAGCACTATTTGCATGCACATCTTGTGGTTTTGCAGAAAACTTCATCCGCGTCTACCAAAAGATGCATGTGCATGCTTAAAACGCGTTTTCGCACGAATCCGTGCGCGGGTGCTAAAAAGAGCAGCATCGGCATGCTTAGCACGTTGTTTGGTAGAAATCCACGTGCGCGTTCTGCGAAAAGCACCATTTGCATGCACATCTTGTGGTTTTGCAGAAAACTTCAATCTCGTCTACCAAAAGATGCATGTGCATGCTTAAAACGCGTTTTCGCACGAATCCGTGAGCGGGTGCTAAAAAGAGCAGCATCGGCATGCTTAGCACGTTGTTTGGTAGAAATCCACGTGCGCGTTCTGCGAAAGGCACCATTTGCATGCACATCTTGTGGTTTTGCAGAAAACTTCAATCTCGTCTACCAAAAGATGCATGTGCATGCTTAAAACGCGTTTTCGCACGAATCCGTGAGCGGGTGCTAAAAAGAGCAGCATCGGCATGCTTAGCACGTCGTTTGGTAGAAATCCACGTGCGCGTTCTGCAAAAAGCACCATTTGCATGCACATCTTGTGGTTTTGCAGAAAACTTCATCCGCGTCTACCAAAAGATGCATGTGCATGCTTAAAACGCGTTTTCGCACAAATTCGTGCGCGGGTGCTAAAAAGAGCAGCATCGGCATGCTTAGCACGTCGTTTGGTAGAAATCCACGTGCGCGTTCTGCAAAAAGCACCATTTGCATGCACATCTTGTGGTTTTGCAGAAAACTTCATCCGCGTCTACCAAAAGATGCATGTGCATGCTTAAAACGCGTTTTCGCACAAATGCGTGCGCGGGTGCTAAAAAGAGCAGCATCGGCATGCTTAGCACGTCGTTTGGTAGAAATCCACGTGCGCGTTCTGCCAAAAGCACCATTTGCATGCACATCTTGTGGTTTTGCAGAAAACTTCATCCGCGTCTACCAAAAGATGCATGTGCATGCTTAAAACGCATTTTCGCACAAATCCGTGCGCGGGTGCTAAAAAGAGCAGCATCGGCAAGCTTAGCACGTCGTTTGGTAGAAATCCACGTGCGCGTTCTGCAAAAAGCACCATTTGCATGCACATCTTGTGGTTTTGCAGAAAACTTCATCCGCGTCTACCAAAAGATGCATGTGCATGCTTAAAACGCGTTTTCGCACAAATCCGTGCGCGGGTGCTAAAAAGAGCAGCATCGGCATGCTTAGCACGTCGTTTGGTAGAAATCCACGTGCGCGTTCTGCCAAAAGCACTATTTGCATGCACATCTTGTGGTTTTGCAGAAAACTTCATCCGCGTCTACCAAAAGATGCATGTGCATGCTTAAAACGCGTTTTCGCACGAATCCGTGCGCGGGTGCTAAAAAGAGCAGCATCGGCATGCTTAGCACGTTGTTTGGTAGAAATCCACGTGCGCGTTCTGCGAAAAGCACCATTTGCATGCACATCTTGTGGTTTTGCAGAAAACTTCAATCTCGTCTACCAAAAGATGCATGTGCATGCTTAAAACGCGTTTTCGCACGAATCCGTGAGCGGGTGCTAAAAAGAGCAGCATCGGCATGCTTAGCACGTTGTTTGGTAGAAATCCACGTGCGCGTTCTGCGAAAGGCACCATTTGCATGCACATCTTGTGGTTTTGCAGAAAACTTCAATCTCGTCTACCAAAAGATGCATGTGCATGCTTAAAACGCGTTTTCGCACGAATCCGTGAGCGGGTGCTAAAAAGAGCAGCATCGGCATGCTTAGCACGTTGTTTGGTAGAAATCCACGTGCGCGTTCTGCGAAAGGCACCATTTGCATGCACATCTTGTGGTTTTGCAGAAAACTTCAATCTCGTCTACCAAAAGATGCATGTGCATGCTTAAAACGCGTTTTCGCACGAATCCGTGCGCGGGTGCTAAAAAGAGCAGCATCGGCATGCTTAGCACGTTGTTTGGTAGAAATCCACGTGCGCGTTCTGCGAAAAGCACCATTTGCATGCACATCTTGTGGTTTTGCAGAAAACTTCAATCTCGTCTACCAAAAGATGCATGTGCATGCTTAAAACGCGTTTTCGCACGAATCCGTGCGCGGGTGCTAAAAAGAGCAGCATCGGCATGCTTAGCACGTTGTTTGGTAGAAATCCACGTGCGCGTTCTGCGAAAAGCACCATTTGCATGCACATCTTGTGGTTTTGCAGAAAACTTCAATCTCGTCTACCAAAAGATGCATGTGCATGCTTAAAACGCGTTTTCGCACGAATCCGTGCGCGGGTGCTAGAAAGAGCAGCATCGGCATGCTTAGCACGTTGTTTGGTAGAAATCCACGTGCGCGTTCTGCGAAAAGCACCATTTGCATGCACATCTTGTGGTTTTGCAGAAAACTTCAATCTCGTCTACCAAAAGATGCATGTGCATGCTTAAAACGCGTTTTCGCACAAATCCGTGCGCGGGTGCTAAAAAGAGCAGCATCGGCATGCTTAGCACGTTGTTTGGTAGAAATCCACGTGGGCGTTCTGCGAAAAGCACCATTTGCATGCACATCTTGTGGTTTTGCAGAAAACTTCAATCTCGTCTACCAAAAGATGCATGTGCATGCTTAAAACGCGTTTTCGCACGAATCCGTGCGCGGGTGCTAAAAAGAGCAGCATCGGCATGCTTAGCACGTTGTTTGGTAGAAATCCACGTGGGCGTTCTGCGAAAAGCACCATTTGCATGCACATCTTGTGGTTTTGCAAAAAACTTCAATCTCGTCTACCAAAAGATGCATGTGCATGCTTAAAACGCGTTTTCGCACGAATCCGTGAGCGGGTGCTAAAAAGAGCAGCATCGGCATGCTTAGCACGTCGTTTGGTAGAAATCCACGTGCGCGTTCTGCCAAGAGCACCATTTGCATGCACATCTTGTGGTTTTGCAGAAAACTACATCCGCGTCTACCAAAAGATGCATGTGCATGCTTAAAACGCGTTTTCGCACGATTCCGTGCGCGGGTGCTAAAAAGAGCAGCATCGGCATGCTTAGCACGTCGTTTGGTAGAAATCCACGTGCGCGTTCTGCCAAAAGCACCATTTGCATGCACATGTTGTGGTTTTGCAGAAAACTTCAATCTCGTCTACCAAAAGATGCATGTGCATGCTTAAAACGCGTTTTCGCACGAATCCGTGCGCGGGTGCTAAAAGGAGCAGCATCGGCGTGCTTAGCACGTTGTTTGGTAGAAATCCACGTGCGCGTTCTGCGAAAAGCACCATTTGCATGCACATCTTGTGGTTTTGCAGAAAACTTCAATCTCGTCTACCAAAAGATGCATGTGCATGCTTAAAACGCGTTTTCGCACGAATCCGTGCGCGGGTGCTAAAAAGAGCAGCATCGGCATGCTTAGCACGTTGTTTGGTAGAAATCCACGTGCGCGTTCTGCGAAAAGCACCATTTGCATGCACATCTTGTGGTTTTGCAGAGAACTTCAAT
Organism: Dermacentor andersoni; assembly: GCF_023375885.2. Classification (NCBI taxonomy): domain Eukaryota; kingdom Metazoa; phylum Arthropoda; class Arachnida; order Ixodida; family Ixodidae; genus Dermacentor; species Dermacentor andersoni. The sequence continues at coordinate 67,595 of NW_027314837.1, read as the reverse complement.
CTCGTCTACCAAAAGATGCATGTGCATGCTTAAAACGCGTTTCCGCACAAATCCGTGCGCGGGTGCTAAAAAGAGCAGCATCGGCATGCTTAGCACGTTGTTTGGTAGAAATCCACGTGGGCGTTCTGCGAAAAGCACCATTTGCATGCACATCTTGTGGTTTTGCAGAAAACTTCAATCTCGTCTACCAAAAGATGCATGTGCATGCTTAAAACGCGTTTTCGCACGAATCCGTGCGCGGGTGCTAAAAAGAGCAGCATCGGCATGCTTAGCACGTCGTTTGGTAGAAATCCACGTGCGCGTTCTGCCAAGAGCACCATTTGCATGCACATCTTGTGGTTTTGCAGAAAACTTCATCCGCGTCTACCAAAAGATGCATGTGCATGCTTAAAACGCGTTTTCGCACGAATCCGTGCGCGGGTGCTAAAAAGAGCAGCATCGGCATGCTTAGCACGTCGTTTGGTAGAAATCCACGTGCGCGTTCTGCGAAAAGCACCATTTGCATGCACATATTGTGGTTTTGCAGAAAACTTCAATCTCGTCTACCAAAAGATGCATGTGCATGCTTAAAACGCGTTTTCGCACAAATCCGTGCGCGGGTGCTAAAAAGAGCAGCATCGGCATGCTTAGCACGTTGTTTGGTAGAAATCCACGTGGGCGTTCTGCGAAAAGCACCATTTGCATGCACATCTTGTGGTTTTGCAGAAAACTTCAATCTCGTCTACCAAAAGATGCATGTGCATGCTTAAAACGCGTTTTCGCACGAATCCGTGCGCGGGTGCTAAAAGGAGCAGCATCGGCGTGCTTAGCACGTTGTTTGGTAGAAATCCACGTGCGCGTTCTGCGAAAAGCACCATTTGCATGCACATCTTGTGGTTTTGCAGAAAACTTCAATCTCGTCTACCAAAAGATGCATGTGCATGCTTAAAACGCGTTTTCGCACGAATCCGTGCGCGGGTGCTAAAAAGAGCAGCATCGGCATGCTTAGCACGTTGTTTGGTAGAAATCCACGTGCGCGTTCTGCGAAAAGCACCATTTGCATGCACATCTTGTGGTTTTGCAGAGAACTTCAATCTCGTCTACCAAAAGATGCATGTGCATGCTTAAAACGCGTTTCCGCACAAATCCGTGCGCGGGTGCTAAAAAGAGCAGCATCGGCATGCTTAGCACGTTGTTTGGTAGAAATCCACGTGGGCGTTCTGCGAAAAGCACCATTTGCATGCACATCTTGTGGTTTTGCAGAAAACTTCAATCTCGTCTACCAAAAGATGCATGTGCATGCTTAAAACGCGTTTTCGCACGAATCCGTGCGCGGGTGCTAAAAAGAGCAGCATCGGCATGCTTAGCACGTCGTTTGGTAGAAATCCACGTGCGCGTTCTGCCAAGAGCACCATTTGCATGCACATCTTGTGGTTTTGCAGAAAACTTCATCCGCGTCTACCAAAAGATGCATGTGCATGCTTAAAACGCGTTTTCGCACGAATCCGTGCGCGGGTGCTAAAAAGAGCAGCATCGGCATGCTTAGCACGTCGTTTGGTAGAAATCCACGTGCGCGTTCTGCGAAAAGCACCATTTGCATGCACATATTGTGGTTTTGCAGAAAACTTCAATCTCGTCTACCAAAAGATGCATGTGCATGCTTAAAACGCGTTTTCGCACAAATCCGTGCGCGGGTGCTAAAAAGAGCAGCATCGGCATGCTTAGCACGTTGTTTGGTAGAAATCCACGTGGGCGTTCTGCGAAAAGCACCATTTGCATGCACATCTTGTGGTTTTGCAGAAAACTTCAATCTCGTCTACCAAAAGATGCATGTGCATGCTTAAAACGCGTTATCGCACGAATCCGTGCGCGGGTGCTAAAAAGAGCAGCATCGGCATGCTTAGCACGTCGTTTGGTAGAAATCCACGTGCGCGTTCTGCAAAAAGCACCATTTGCATGCACATCTTGTGGTTTTGCAGAGAACTTCAATCTCGTCTACCAAAAGATGCATGTGCATGCTTAAAACGCGTTTTCGCACGAATCCGTGAGCGGGTGCTAAAAAGAGCAGCATCGGCATGCTTAGCACGTCGTTTGGTAGAAATCCACGTGCGCGTTCTGCCAAGAGCACCATTTGCATGCACATCTTGTGGTTTTGCAGAAAACTACATCCGCGTCTACCAAAAGATGCATGTGCATGCTTAAAACGCGTTTTCGCACGAATCCGTGCGCGGGTGCTAAAAAGAGCAGCATCGGCATGCTTAGCACGTCGTTTGGTAGAAATCCACGTGCGCGTTCTGCCAAAAGCACCATTTGCATGCACATGTTGTGGTTTTGCAGAAAACTTCAATCTCGTCTACCAAAAGATGCATGTGCATGCTTAAAACGCGTTTTCGCACGAATCCGTGCGCGGGTGCTAAAAGGAGCAGCATCGGCGTGCTTAGCACGTTGTTTGGTAGAAATCCACGTGCGCGTTCTGCGAAAAGCACCATTTGCATGCACATCTTGTGGTTTTGCAGAAAACTTCAATCTCGTCTACCAAAAGATGCATGTGCATGCTTAAAACGCGTTTTCGCACGAATCCGTGCGCGGGTGCTAAAAAGAGCAGCATCGGCATGCTTAGCACGTTGTTTGGTAGAAATCCACGTGCGCGTTCTGCGAAAAGCACCATTTGCATGCACATCTTGTGGTTTTGCAGAGAACTTCAATCTCGTCTACCAAAAGATGCATGTGCATGCTTAAAACGCGTTTCCGCACAAATCCGTGCGCGGGTGCTAAAAAGAGCAGCATCGGCATGCTTAGCACGTTGTTTGGTAGAAATCCACGTGGGCGTTCTGCCAAGAGCACCATTTGCATGCACATCTTGTGGTTTTGCAGAAAACTTCATCCGCGTCTACCAAAAGATGCATGTGCATGCTTAAAACGCGTTTTCGCACGAATCCGTGCGCGGGTGCTAAAAAGAGCAGCATCGGCATGCTTAGCACGTCGTTTGGTAGAAATCCACGTGCGCGTTCTGCGAAAAGCACCATTTGCATGCACATATTGTGGTTTTGCAGAAAACTTCAATCTCGTCTACCAAAAGATGCATGTGCATGCTTAAAACGCGTTTTCGCACAAATCCGTGCGCGGGTGCTAAAAAGAGCAGCATCGGCATGCTTAGCACGTTGTTTGGTAGAAATCCACGTGGGCGTTCTGCGAAAAGCACCATTTGCATGCACATCTTGTGGTTTTGCAGAAAACTTCAATCTCGTCTACCAAAAGATGCATGTGCATGCTTAAAACGCGTTATCGCACGAATCCGTGCGCGGGTGCTAAAAAGAGCAGCATCGGCATGCTTAGCACGTCGTTTGGTAGAAATCCACGTGCGCGTTCTGCAAAAAGCACCATTTGCATGCACATCTCGTGGTTTTGCAGAAAACTTCAATCTCGTCAACCAAAAGATGCATGTGCATGCTTAAAACGCGTTTTCGCACAAATCCGTGCGCGGGTGCTAAAAAGAGCAGCATCGGCATGCTTAGCACGTCGTTTGGTAGAAATCCACGTGCGCGTTCTGCCAAGAGCACCATTTGCATGCACATCTTGTGGTTTTGCAGAAAACTTCATCCGCGTCTACCAAAAGATGCATGTGCATGCTTAAAACGCGTTTTCGCACGAATCCGTGCGCGGGTGCTAAAAAGAGCAGCATCGGCATGCTTAGCACGTCGTTTGGTAGAAATCCACGTGCGCGTTCTGCAAAAAGCACCATTTGCATGCACATCTCGTGGTTTTGCAGAAAACTTCATCCGCGTCTACCAAAAGATGCATGTGCATGCTTAAAACGCGTTTTCGCACAAATGCGTGCGCGGGTGCTAAAAAGAGCAGCATCGGCATGCTTAGCACGTCGTTTGGTAGAAATCCACGTGCGCGTTCTGCGAAAAGCACCATTTGCATGCACATCTTGTGGTTTTGCAGAAAACTTCAATCTCGTCTACCAAAAGATGCATGTGCATGCTTAAAACGCGTTTTCGCACAAATCCGTGCGCGGGTGCTAAAAAGAGCAGCATCGGCATGCTTAGCACGTCGTTTGGTAGAAATCCACGTGCGCGTTCTGCCAAGAGCACCATTTGCATGCACATCTTGTGGTTTTGCAGAAAACTTCAATCTCGTCTACCAAAAGATGCATGTGCATGCTTAAAACGCGTTATCGCACGAATCCGTGCGCGGGTGCTAAAAGGAGCAGCATCGGCATGCTTAGCACGTTGTTTGGTAGAAATCCACGTGCGCGTTCTGCGAAAAGCACCATTTGCATGCACATATTGTGGTTTTGCAGAAAACTTCAATCTCGTCTACCAAAAGATGCATGTGCATGCTTAAAACGCGTTTTCGCACGAATCCGTGCGCGGGTGCTAAAAAGAGCAGCATCGGCATGCTTAGCACGTTGTTTGGTAGAAATCCACGTGCGCGTTCTGCGAAAAGCACCATTTGCATGCACATCTTGTGGTTTTGCAGAAAACTTCAATCTCGTCCACCAAAAGATGCATGTGCATGCTTAAAACGCGTTTTCGCACAAATCCGTGCGCGGGTGCTAAAAAGAGCAGCATCGGCATGCTTAGCACGTTGTTTGGTAGAAATCCACGTGGGCGTTCTGCGAAAAGCACCATTTGCATGCACATCTTGTGGTTTTGCAGAAAACTTCAATCTCGTCTACCAAAAGATGCATGTGCATGCTTAAAACGCGTTTTCGCACAAATCCGTGCGCGGGTGCTAAAAAGAGCAGCATCGGCATGCTTAGCACGTTGTTTGGTAGAAATCCACGTGCGCGTTCTGCGAAAAGCACCATTTGCATGCACATCTTGTGGTTTTGCAGAAAACTTCAATCTCGTCTACCAAAAGATGCATGTGCATGCTTAAAACGCGTTTTCGCACAAATCCGTGCGCGGGTGCTAAAAAGAGCAGCATCGGCATGCTTAGCACGTCGTTTGGTAGAAATCCACGTGCGCGTTCTGCAAAAAGCACCATTTGCATGCACATCTTGTGGTTTTGCAGAGAACTTCAATCTCGTCTACCAAAAGATGCATGTGCATGCTTAAAACGCGTTTTCGCACGAATCCGTGAGCGGGTGCTAAAAAGAGCAGCATCGGCATGCTTAGCACGTCGTTTGGTAGAAATCCACGTGCGCGTTCTGCCAAGAGCACCATTTGCATGCACATCTTGTGGTTTTGCAGAAAACTACATCCGCGTCTACCAAAAGATGCATGTGCATGCTTAAAACGCGTTTTCGCACGAATCCGTGCGCGGGTGCTAAAAAGAGCAGCATCGGCATGCTTAGCACGTCGTTTGGTAGAAATCCACGTGCGCGTTCTGCCAAAAGCACCATTTGCATGCACATGTTGTGGTTTTGCAGAAAACTTCAATCTCGTCTACCAAAAGATGCATGTGCATGCTTAAAACGCGTTTTCGCACGAATCCGTGCGCGGGTGCTAAAAGGAGCAGCATCGGCGTGCTTAGCACGTTGTTTGGTAGAAATCCACGTGCGCGTTCTGCGAAAAGCACCATTTGCATGCACATCTTGTGGTTTTGCAGAAAACTTCAATCTCGTCTACCAAAAGATGCATGTGCATGCTTAAAACGCGTTTTCGCACGAATCCGTGCGCGGGTGCTAAAAAGAGCAGCATCGGCATGCTTAGCACGTTGTTTGGTAGAAATCCACGTGCGCGTTCTGCGAAAAGCACCATTTGCATGCACATCTTGTGGTTTTGCAGAGAACTTCAATCTCGTCTACCAAAAGATGCATGTGCATGCTTAAAACGCGTTTCCGCACAAATCCGTGCGCGGGTGCTAAAAAGAGCAGCATCGGCATGCTTAGCACGTTGTTTGGTAGAAATCCACGTGGGCGTTCTGCCAAGAGCACCATTTGCATGCACATCTTGTGGTTTTGCAGAAAACTTCATCCGCGTCTACCAAAAGATGCATGTGCATGCTTAAAACGCGTTTTCGCACGAATCCGTGCGCGGGTGCTAAAAAGAGCAGCATCGGCATGCTTAGCACGTCGTTTGGTAGAAATCCACGTGCGCGTTCTGCGAAAAGCACCATTTGCATGCACATATTGTGGTTTTGCAGAAAACTTCAATCTCGTCTACCAAAAGATGCATGTGCATGCTTAAAACGCGTTTTCGCACAAATCCGTGCGCGGGTGCTAAAAAGAGCAGCATCGGCATGCTTAGCACGTTGTTTGGTAGAAATCCACGTGGGCGTTCTGCGAAAAGCACCATTTGCATGCACATCTTGTGGTTTTGCAGAAAACTTCAATCTCGTCTACCAAAAGATGCATGTGCATGCTTAAAACGCGTTATCGCACGAATCCGTGCGCGGGTGCTAAAAAGAGCAGCATCGGCATGCTTAGCACGTCGTTTGGTAGAAATCCACGTGCGCGTTCTGCAAAAAGCACCATTTGCATGCACATCTCGTGGTTTTGCAGAAAACTTCAATCTCGTCAACCAAAAGATGCATGTGCATGCTTAAAACGCGTTTTCGCACAAATCCGTGCGCGGGTGCTAAAAAGAGCAGCATCGGCATGCTTAGCACGTCGTTTGGTAGAAATCCACGTGCGCGTTCTGCCAAGAGCACCATTTGCATGCACATCTTGTGGTTTTGCAGAAAACTTCATCCGCGTCTACCAAAAGATGCATGTGCATGCTTAAAACGCGTTTTCGCACGAATCCGTGCGCGGGTGCTAAAAAGAGCAGCATCGGCATGCTTAGCACGTCGTTTGGTAGAAATCCACGTGCGCGTTCTGCAAAAAGCACCATTTGCATGCACATCTCGTGGTTTTGCAGAAAACTTCATCCGCGTCTACCAAAAGATGCATGTGCATGCTTAAAACGCGTTTTCGCACAAATGCGTGCGCGGGTGCTAAAAAGAGCAGCATCGGCATGCTTAGCACGTCGTTTGGTAGAAATCCACGTGCGCGTTCTGCGAAAAGCACCATTTGCATGCACATCTTGTGGTTTTGCAGAAAACTTCAATCTCGTCTAGCAAAAGATGCATGTGCATGCTTAAAACGCGTTTTCGCACAAATCCGTGCGCGGGTGCTAAAAAGAGCAGCATCGGCATGCTTAGCACGTCGTTTGGTAGAAATCCACGTGCGCGTTCTGCCAAGAGCACCATTTGCATGCACATCTTGTGGTTTTGCAGAAAACTTCAATCTCGTCTACCAAAAGATGCATGTGCATGCTTAAAACGCGTTATCGCACGAATCCGTGCGCGGGTGCTAAAAGGAGCAGCATCGGCATGCTTAGCACGTTGTTTGGTAGAAATCCACGTGCGCGTTCTGCGAAAAGCACCATTTGCATGCACATATTGTGGTTTTGCAGAAAACTTCAATCTCGTCTACCAAAAGATGCATGTGCATGCTTAAAACGCGTTTTCGCACGAATCCGTGCGCGGGTGCTAAAAAGAGCAGCATCGGCATGCTTAGCACGTTGTTTGGTAGAAATCCACGTGCGCGTTCTGCGAAAAGCACCATTTGCATGCACATCTTGTGGTTTTGCAGAAAACTTCAATCTCGTCCACCAAAAGATGCATGTGCATGCTTAAAACGCGTTTTCGCACAAATCCGTGCGCGGGTGCTAAAAAGAGCAGCATCGGCATGCTTAGCACGTTGTTTGGTAGAAATCCACGTGGGCGTTCTGCGAAAAGCACCATTTGCATGCACATCTTGTGGTTTTGCAGAAAACTTCAATCTCGTCTACCAAAAGATGCATGTGCATGCTTAAAACGCGTTTTCGCACAAATCCGTGCGCGGGTGCTAAAAAGAGCAGCATCGGCATGCTTAGCACGTTGTTTGGTAGAAATCCACGTGCGCGTTCTGCGAAAAGCACCATTTGCATGCACATCTTGTGGTTTTGCAGAAAACTTCAATCTCGTCTACCAAAAGATGCATGTGCATGCTTAAAACGCGTTTTCGCACAAATCCGTGCGCGGGTGCTAAAAAGAGCAGCATCGGCATGCTTAGCACGTCGTTTGGTAGAAATCCACGTGCGCGTTCTGCCAAGAGCACCATTTGCATGCACATCTTGTGGTTTTGCAGAAAACTTCATCCGCGTCTACCAAAAGATGCATGTGCATGCTTAAAACGCGTTTTCGCACGAATCCGTGCGCGGGTGCTAAAAAGAGCAGCATCGGCATGCTTAGCACGTCGTTTGGTAGAAATCCACGTGCGCGTTCTGCAAAAAGCACCATTTGCATGCACATCTCGTGGTTTTGCAGAAAACTTCATCCGCGTCTACCAAAAGATGCATGTGCATGCTTAAAACGCGTTTTCGCACAAATGCGTGCGCGGGTGCTAAAAAGAGCAGCATCGGCATGCTTAGCACGTCGTTTGGTAGAAATCCACGTGCGCGTTCTGCGAAAAGCACCATTTGCATGCACATCTTGTGGTTTTGCAGAAAACTTCAATCTCGTCTACCAAAAGATGCATGTGCATGCTTAAAACGCGTTTTCGCACAAATCCGTGCGCGGGTGCTAAAAAGAGCAGCATCGGCATGCTTAGCACGTTGTTTGGTAGAAATCCACGTGGGCGTTCTGCGAAAAGCACCATTTGCATGCACATCTTGTGGTTTTGCAGAAAACTTCAATCTCGTCTACCAAAAGATGCATGTGCATGCTTAAAACGCGTTATCGCACGAATCCGTGCGCGGGTGCTAAAAAGAGCAGCATCGGCATGCTTAGCACGTCGTTTGGTAGAAATCCACGTGCGCGTTCTGCGAAAAGCACCATTTGCATGCACATCTTGTGGTTTTGCAGAAAACTTCAATCTCGTCTACCAAAAGATGCATGTGCATGCTTAAAACGCGTTTTCGCACAAATCCGTGCGCGGGTGCTAAAAAGAGCAGCATCGGCATGCTTAGCACGTCGTTTGGTAGAAATCCACGTGCGCGTTCTGCCAAAAGCACCATTTGCATGCACATCTTGTGGTTTTGCAGAAAGCTTCATCCGCGTCTACCAAAAGATGCATGTGCATGCTTAAAACGCGTTTTCGCACAAATCCGTGCGCGGGTGCTAAAAAGAGCAGCATCGGCATGCTTAGCACGTCGTTTGGTAGAAATCCACGTGCGCGTTCTGCCAAAAGCACCATTTGCATGCACATCTTGTGGTTTTGCAGAAAACTTCATCCGCGTCTACCAAAAGATGCATGTGCATGCTTAAAACGCGTTTTCGCACGAATCCGTGCGCGGGTGCTAAAAAGAGCAGCATCGGCATGCTTAGCACGTTGTTTGGTAGAAATCCACGTGGGCGTTCTGCGAAAAGCACCATTTGCATGCACATCTTGTGGTTTTGCAGAAAACTTCAATCTCGTCTACCAAAAGATGCATGTGCATGCTTAAAACGCGTTTTCGCACGAATCCGTGCGCGGGTGCTAAAAAGAGCAGCATCTGCATGCTTAGCACGTTGTTTGGTAGAAATCCACGTGCGCGTTCTGCGAAAGGCACCATTTGCATGCACATCTTGTGGTTTTGCAGAAAACTTCAATCTCGTCTACCAAAAGATGCATGTGCATGCTTAAAACGCGTTTTCGCACGAATCCGTGCGCGGGTGCTAAAAAGAGCAGCATCGGCATGCTTAGCCCGTTGTTTGGTAGAAATCCATGTGCGCGTTCTGCGAAAAGCACCATTTGCATGCACATCTTGTGGTTTTGCAGAAAACTTCAATCTCGTCTACCAAAAGATGCATGTGCATGCTTAAAACGCGTTTTCGCACGAATCCGTGCGCGGGTGCTAAAAAGAGCAGCATCGGCATGCTTAGCACGTTGTTTGGTAGAAATCCACGTGCGCGTTCTGCGAAAAGCACCATTTGCATGCACATCTTGTGGTTTTGCAGAAAACTTCAATCTCGTCTACCAAAAGATGCATGTGCATGCTTAAAACGCGTTTTCGCACAAATCCGTGCGCGGGTGCTAAAAAGAGCAGCATCGGCATGCTTAGCACGTTGTTTGGTAGAAATCCACGTGCGCGTTCTGCGAAAAGCACCATTTGCATGCACATCTTGTGGTTTTGCAGAAAACTTCATCCGCGTCTACCAAAAGATGCATGTGCATGTTTAAAACGCGTTTTCGCACAAATGCGTGCGCGGGTGCTAAAAAGAGCAGCATCGGCATGCTTAGCACGTCGTTTGGTAGAAATCCACGTGCGCGTTCTGCAAAAAGCACCATTTGCATGCACATCTTGTGGTTTTGCAGAAAACTTCATCCGCGTCTACCAAAAGATGCATGTGCATGCTTAAAACGCGTTTTCGCACAAATGCGTGCGCGGGTGCTAAAAAGAGCAGCATCGGCATGCTTAGCACGTCGTTTGGTAGAAATCCACGTGCGCGTTCTGCCAAAAGCACCATTTGCATGCACATCTTGTGGTTTTGCAGAAAACTTCATCCGCGTCTACCAAAAGATGCATGTGCATGCTTAAAACGCATTTTCGCACAAATCCGTGCGCGGGTGCTAAAAAGAGCAGCATCGGCAAGCTTAGCACGTCGTTTGGTAGAAATCCACGTGCGCGTTCTGCAAAAAGCACCATTTGCATGCACATCTTGTGGTTTTGCAGAAAACTTCATCCGCGTCTACCAAAAGATGCATGTGCATGCTTAAAACGCGTTTTCGCACAAATGCGGGCGCGGGTGCTAAAAAGAGCAGCATCGGCATGCTTAGCACGTCGTTTGGTAGAAATCCACGTGCGCGTTCTGCCAAAAGCACCATTTGCATGCACATCTTGTGGTTTTGCAGAAAACTTCATCCGCGTCTACCAAAAGATGCATGTGCATGCTTAAAACGCGTTTTCGCACAAATCCGTGCGCGGGTGCTAAAAAGAGCAGCATCGGCATGCTTAGCACGTCGTTTGGTAGAAATCCACGTGCGCGTTCTGCAAAAAGCACCATTTGCATGCACATCTTGTGGTTTTGCAGAAAACTTCATCCGCGTCTACCAAAAGATGCATGTGCATGCTTAAAACGCGTTTTCGCACAAATGCGTGCGCGGGTGCTAAAAAGAGCAGCATCGGCATTCTTAGCACGTCGTTTGGTAGAAATCCACGTGCGCGTTCTGCAAAAAGCACCATTTGCATGCACATGTTGTGGTTTTGCAGAAAACTTCATCCGGTTTCTACCAAAAGATGCATGTGCATGCTTAAAAACGCGTTTTCGCACAAATGCGTGCGCGGGTGCTAAAAAGAGCAGCATCGGCATGCTTAGCACGTCGTTTGGTAGAAATCCACGTGCGCGTTCTGCCAAAAGCACCATTTGCATGCACATCTTGTGGTTTTGCAGAAAACTTCATCCGCGTCTACCAAAAGATGCATGTGCATGCTTAAAACGCGTTTTCGCACAAATCCGTGCGCGGGTGCTAAAAAGAGCAGCATCGGCATGCTTAGCACGTCGTTTGATAGAAATCCACGTGCGCGTTCTGCAAAAAGCACCATTTGCATGCACATCTTGTGGTTTTGCAGAAAACTTCATCCGCGTCTACCAAAAGATGCATGTGCATGCTTAAAACGCGTTTTCGCACAAATGCGTGCGCGGGTGCTAAAAATAGCAGCATCGGCATGCCTAGCACGTCGTTTGGTAGAAATCCACGTGCGCGTTCTGCAAAAAGCACCATTTGCATGCACATCTTGTGGTTTTGCAGAAAACTTCATCCGCGTCTACCAAAAGATGCATGTGCATGCTTAAAACGCGTTTTCGCACAAATGCGTGCGCGGGTGCTAAAAAGAGCAGCATCGGCATGCTTAGCACGTCGTTTGTTAGAAATCCACGTGCGCGTTCTGCCAAAAGCACCATTTGCATGCACATCTTGTGGTTTTGCAGAAAACTTCATCCGCGTCTACCAAAAGATGCATGTGCATGCTTAAAACGCGTTTTCGCACAAATCCGTGCGCGGGTGCTAAAAAGAGCAGCATCGGCATGCTTAGCACGTCGTTTGGTAGAAATCCACGTGCGCGTTCTGCAAAAAGCACCATTTGCATGCACATCTTGTGGTTTTGCAGAAAACTTCATCCGCGTCTACCAAAAGATGCATGTGCATGTTTAAAACGCGTTTTCGCACAAATGCGTGCGCGGGTGCTAAAAAGAGCAGCATCGGCATGCTTAGCACGTCGTTTGGTAGAAATCCACGTGCGCGTTCTGCAAAAAGCACCATTTGCATGCACATCTTGTGGTTTTGCAGAAAACTTCATCAGCGTCTACCAAAAGATGCATGTGCATGCTTAAAACGCGTTTTCGCACAAATCCGTGCGCGGGTGCTAAAAAGAGCAGCATCGGCATGCTTAGCACGTCGTTTGGTAGAAATCCACGTGCGCGTTCTGCAAAAAGCACCATTTGCATGCACATCTTGTGGTTTTGCAGAAAACTTCATCCGCGTCTACCAAAAGATGCATGTGCATGCTTAAAACGCGTTTTCGCACAAATGCGTGCGCGGGTGCTAAAAAGAGCAGCATCGGCATTCTTAGCACGTCGTTTGGTAGAAATCCACGTGCGCGTTCTGCAAAAAGCACCATTTGCATGCACATCTTGTGGTTTTGCAGAAAACTTCATCCGCGTCTACCAAAAGATGCATGTGCATGCTTAAAACGCGTTTTCGCACAAATGCGTGCGCGGGTGCTAAAAAGAGCAGCATCGGCATGCTTAGCACGTCGTTTGGTAGAAATCCACGTGCGCGTTCTGCCAAAAGCACCATTTGCATGCACATCTTGTGGTTTTGCAGAAAACTTCATCCGCGTCTACCAAAAGATGCATGTGCATGCTTAAAACGCATTTTCGCACAAATCCGTGCGCGGGTGCTAAAAAGAGCAGCATCGGCAAGCTTAGCACGTCGTTTGGTAGAAATCCACGTGCGCGTTCTGCAAAAAGCACCATTTGCATGCACATCTTGTGGTTTTGCAGAAAACTTCATCCGCGTCTACCAAAAGATGCATGTGCATGCTTAAAACGCGTTTTCGCACAAATCCGTGCGCGGGTGCTAAAAAGAGCAGCATCGGCATGCTTAGCACGTCGTTTGGTAGAAATCCACGTGCGCGTTCTGCCAAAAGCACTATTTGCATGCACATCTTGTGGTTTTGCAGAAAACTTCATCCGCGTCTACCAAAAGATGCATGTGCATGCTTAAAACGCGTTTTCGCACGAATCCGTGCGCGGGTGCTAAAAAGAGCAGCATCGGCATGCTTAGCACGTTGTTTGGTAGAAATCCACGTGCGCGTTCTGCGAAAAGCACCATTTGCATGCACATCTTGTGGTTTTGCAGAAAACTTCAATCTCGTCTACCAAAAGATGCATGTGCATGCTTAAAACGCGTTTTCGCACGAATCCGTGAGCGGGTGCTAAAAAGAGCAGCATCGGCATGCTTAGCACGTTGTTTGGTAGAAATCCACGTGCGCGTTCTGCGAAAGGCACCATTTGCATGCACATCTTGTGGTTTTGCAGAAAACTTCAATCTCGTCTACCAAAAGATGCATGTGCATGCTTAAAACGCGTTTTCGCACGAATCCGTGCGCGGGTGCTAAAAAGAGCAGCATCGGCATGCTTAGCACGTTGTTTGGTAGAAATCCACGTGCGCGTTCTGCGAAAAGCACCATTTGCATGCACATCTTGTGGTTTTGCAGAAAACTTCAATCTCGTCTACCAAAAGATGCATGTGCATGCTTAAAACGCGTTTTCGCACGAATCCGTGCGCGGGTGCTAAAAAGAGCAGCATCGGCATGCTTAGCACGTTGTTTGGTAGAAATCCACGTGCGCGTTCTGCGAAAAGCACCATTTGCATGCACATCTTGTGGTTTTGCAGAAAACTTCAATCTCGTCTACCAAAAGATGCATGTGCACGCTTAAAACGCGTTTTCGCACGAATCCGTGCGCGGGTGCTAGAAAGAGCAGCATCGGCATGCTTAGCACGTTGTTTGGTAGAAATCCACGTGCGCGTTCTGCGAAAAGCACCATTTGCATGCACATCTTGTGGTTTTGCAGAAAACTTCAATCTCGTCTACCAAAAGATGCATGTGCATGCTTAAAACGCGTTTTCGCACAAATCCGTGCGCGGGTGCTAAAAAGAGCAGCATCGGCATGCTTAGCACGTTGTTTGGTAGAAATCCACGTGGGCGTTCTGCGAAAAGCACCATTTGCATGCACATCTTGTGGTTTTGCAGAAAACTTCAATCTCGTCTACCAAAAGATGCATGTGCATGCTTAAAACGCGTTTTCGCACGAATCCGTGCGCGGGTGCTAAAAAGAGCAGCATCGGCATGCTTAGCACGTTGTTTGGTAGAAATCCACGTGGGCGTTCTGCGAAAAGCACCATTTGCGTGCACATCTTGTGGTTTTGCAGAAAACTTCAATCTCGTCTACCAAAAGATGCATGTGCATGCTTAAAACGCGTTTTCGCACGAATCCGTGAGCGGGTGCTAAAAAGAGCAGCATCGGCATGCTTAGCACGTCGTTTGGTAGAAATCCACGTGCGCGTTCTGCCAAGAGCACCATTTGCATGCACATCTTGTGGTTTTGCAGAAAACTTCATCCGCGTCTACCAAAAGATGCATGTGCATGCTTAAAACGCGTTTTCGCACGAATCCGTGCGCGGGTGCTAAAAAGAGCAGCATCGGCATGCTTAGCACGTCGTTTGGTAGAAATCCACGTGCGCGTTCTGCCAAAAGCACCATTTGCATGCACATGTTGTGGTTTTGCAGAAAACTTCAATCTCGTCTACCAAAAGATGCATGTGCATGCTTAAAACGCGTTTTCGCACGAATCCGTGCGCGGGTGCTAAAAGGAGCAGCATCGGCGTGCTTAGCACGTTGTTTGGTAGAAATCCACGTGCGCGTTCTGCGAAAAGCACCATTTGCATGCACATCTTGTGGTTTTGCAGAAAACTTCAATCTCGTCTACCAAAAGATGCATGTGCATGCTTAAAACGCGTTTTCGCACGAATCCGTGCGCGGGTGCTAAAAAGAGCAGCATCGGCATGCTTAGCACGTTGTTTGGTAGAAATCCACGTGCGCGTTCTGCGAAAAGCACCATTTGCATGCACATCTTGTGGTTTTGCAGAGAACTTCAATCTCGTCTACCAAAAGATGCATGTGCATGCTTAAAACGCGTTTTCGCACAAATCCGTGCGCGGGTGCTAAAAAGAGCAGCATCGGCATGCTTAGCACGTTGTTTGGTAGAAATCCACGTGGGCGTTCTGCGAAAAGCACCATTTGCATGCACATCTTGTGGTTTTGCAGAAAACTTCAATCTCGTCTACCAAAAGATGCATGTGCATGCTTAAAACGCGTTTTCGCACGAATCCGTGCGCGGGTGCTAAAAAGAGCAGCATCGGCATGCTTAGCACGTCGTTTGGTAGAAATCCACGTGCGCGTTCTGCCAAGAGCACCATTTGCATGCACATCTTGTGGTTTTGCAGAAAACTTCATCCGCGTCTACCAAAAGATGCATGTGCATGCTTAAAACGCGTTTTCGCACGAATCCGTGCGCGGGTGCTAAAAAGAGCAGCATCGGCATGCTTAGCACGTCGTTTGGTAGAAATCCACGTGCGCGTTCTGCCAAAAGCACCATTTGCATGCACATCTTGTGGTTTTGCAGAAAACTTCAATCTCGTCTACCAAAAGATGCATGTGCATGCTTAAAACGCGTTTTCGCACGAATCCGTGCGCGGGTGCTAAAAGGAGCAGCATCGGCATGCTTAGCACGTTGTTTGGTAGAAATCCACGTGCGCGTTCTGCGAAAAGCACCATTTGCATGCACATCTTGTGGTTTTGCAGAAAACTTCAATCTCGTCTACCAAAAGATGCATGTGCATGCTTAAACCGCGTTTTCGCACGAATCCGTGCGCGGGTGCTAAAAAGAGCAGCATCGGCATGCTTAGCACGTTGTTTGGTAGAAATCCACGTGCGCGTTCTGCGAAAAGCACCATTTTCATGCACATCTTGTGGTTTTGCAGAAAACTTCAATCTCGTCTACCAAAAGATGCATGTGCATGCTTAAAACGCGTTTTCGCACAAATCCGTGCGCGGGTGCTAAAAAGAGCAGCATCGGCATGCTTAGCACGTTGTTTGGTAGAAATCCACGTGGGCGTTCTGCGAAAAGCACCATTTGCATGCACATCTTGTGGTTTTGCAGAAAACTTCAATCTCGTCTACCAAAAGATGCATGTGCATGCTTAAAACGCGTTATCGCACGAATCCGTGCGCGGGTGCTAAAAAGAGCAGCATCGGCATGCTTAGCACGTCGTTTGGTAGAAATCCACGTGCGCGTTCTGCGAAAAGCACCATTTGCATGCACATCTTGTGGTTTTGCAGAAAACTTCAATCGCGTCTACCAAAAGATGCATGTGCATGCTTAAAACGCGTTTTCGCACAAATCCGTGTGCGGGTGCTAAAAAGAGCAGCATCGGCATGCTTAGCACGTCGTTTGGTAGAAATCCACGTGCGCGTTCTGCCAAAAGCACGATTTGCATGCACATCTTGTGGTTTTGCAGAAAACTTCATCCGCGTCTACCAAAAGATGCATGTGCATGCTTAAAACGCGTTTTCGCACGAATCCGTGCGCGGGTGCTAAAAAGAGGCAGCATCGGCATGCTTAGCAACGTTGTTTGGTAGAAATCCACGTGGGCGTTCTGCGAAAAGCACCATTTGCATTTGCATGCACATCTTGTGGTTTTGCAGAAAACTTCAATCTCGTCTACCAAAAGATGCATGTGCATGCTTAAAACGCGTTTTCGCACAAATCCGTGCGCGGAAGGGTGTGCTAAAAAGAGCAGCATCGGCATGCTTAGCACGTTGTTTGGTAGAAATCCACGTGGGCGTTCTGCGAAAAGCACCATTTGCATGCATATCTTGTGGTTTTGCAGAAAACTTCAATCTCGTCTACCAAAAGATGCATGTGCATGCTTAAAACGCGTTTTCGCACGAATCCGTGCGTGGGTGCTAAAAAGAGCAGCATCGGCATGCTTAGCACGTCGTTTGGTAGAAATCCACGTGCGCGTTCTGCCAAGAGCACCATTTGCATGCACATCTTGTGGTTTTGCAGAAAACTTCATCCGCGTCTACCAAAAGATGCATGTGCATGCTTAAAACGCGTTTTCGCACGAATCCGTGCGCAGGTGCTAAAAAGAGCAGCATCGGCATGCTTAGCACGTTGTTTGGTAGAAATCCACGTGCGCGTTCTGCGAAAAGCACCATTTGCATGCACATCTTGTGGTTTTGCAGAAAACTTCAATCTCGTCTACCAAAAGATGCATGTGCATGCTTAAAACGCGTTTTCGCACGAATCCGTGCGCGGGTGCTAAAAAGAGCAGCATCGGCATGCTTAGCACGTTGTTTGGTAGAAATCCACGTGCGCGTTCTGCGAAAAGCACCATTTGCATGCACATCTTGTGGTTTTGCAGAAAACTTCAATCTCGTCTACCAAAAGATGCATGTGCATGCTTAAAACGCGTTTTCGCACGAATCCGTGCGCAGGTGCTAAAAAGAGCAGCATCGGCATGCTTAGCACGTTGTTTGGTAGAAATCCACGTGCGCGTTCTGCGAAAAGCACCATTTGCATGCACATCTTGTGGTTTTGCAGAAAACTTCAATCTCGTCTACCAAAAGATGCATGTGCATGCTTAAAACGCGTTTTCGCACGAATCCGTGCGCGGGTGCTAAAAAGAGCAGCATCGGCATGCTTAGCACGTTGTTTGGTAGAAATCCATGTGCGCGTTCTGCGAAAAGCACCATTTGCATGCACATCTTGTGGTTTTGCAGAAAACTTCAATCTCGTCTACCAAAAGATGCATGTGCATGCTTAAAACGCGTTTTCGCACAAATCCGTGCGCGGGTGCTAAAAAGAGCAGCATCGGCATGCTTAGCACGTCGTTTGGTAGAAATCCACGTGCGCGTTCTGCAAAAAGCACTATTTGCATGCACATCTTGTGGTTTTTCAGAAAACTTCATCCGCGTCTACCAAAAGATGCATGTGCATGCTTAAAACGCGTTTTCGCACAAATGCGCGCGCGGGTGCTAAAAAGAGCAGCATCGGCATGCTTAGCACGTCGTTTGGTAGAAATCCACGTGCGCGTTCTGCAAAAAGCACCATTTGCATGCACATCTTGTGGTTTTGCAGAAAACTTCATCCGCGTCTACCAAAAGATGCATGTGCATGCTTAAAACGCGTTTTCGCACAAATGCGTGCGCGGGTGCTAAAAAGAGCAGCATCGGCATGCTTAGCACGTCGTTTGGTAGAAATCCACGTGCGCGTTCTGCCAAAAGCACCATTTGCATGCACATCTTGTGGTTTTGCAGAAAACTTCATCCGCGTCTACCAAAAGATGCATGTGCATGCTTAAAACGCATTTTCGCACAAATCCGTGCGCGGGTGCTAAAAAGAGCAGCATCGGCAAGCTTAGCACGTCGTTTGGTAGAAATCCACGTGCGCGTTCTGCAAAAAGCACCATTTGCATGCACATCTTGTGGTTTTGCAGAAAACTTCAATCTCGTCTACCAAAAGATGCATGTGCATGCTTAAAACGCGTTTTCGCACAAATCCGTGCGCGGGTGCTAAAAAGAGCAGCATCGGCATGCTTAGCACGTCGTTTGGTAGAAATCCACGTGCGCGTTCTGCCAAGAGCACCATTTGCATGCACATCTTGTGGTTTTGCAGAAAACTTCATCCGCGTCTACCAAAAGATGCATGTGCATGCTTAAAACGCGTTTTCGCACGAATCCGTGCGCGGGTGCTAAAAAGAGCAGCATCGGCATGCTTAGCACGTCGTTTGGTAGAAATCCACGTGCGCGTTCTGCCAAAAGCACTATTTGCATGCACATCTTGTGGTTTTTCAGAAAACTTCATCCGCGTCTACCAAAAGATGCATGTGCATGCTTAAAACGCGTTTTCGCACAAATGCGTGCGCGGGTGCTAAAAAGAGCAGCATCGGCATGCTTAGCACGTCGTTTGGTAGAAATCCACGTGCGCGTTCTGCCAAAAGCACCATTTGCATGCACATCTTGTGGTTTTGCAGAAAACTTCATCCGCGTCTACCAAAAGATGCATGTGCATGCTTAAAACGCATTTTCGCACAAATCCGTGCGCGGGTGCTAAAAAGAGCAGCATCGGCAAGCTTAGCACGTCGTTTGGTAGAAATCCACGTGCGCGTTCTGCAAAAAGCACCATTTGCATGCACATCTTGTGGTTTTGCAGAAAACTTCATCCGCGTCTACCAAAAGATGCATGTGCATGCTTAAAACGCGTTTTCGCACAAATCCGTGCGCGGGTGCTAAAAAGAGCAGCATCGGCATGCTTAGCACGTCGTTTGGTAGAAATCCACGTGCGCGTTCTGCCAAAAGCACTATTTGCATGCACATCTTGTGGTTTTGCAGAAAACTTCATCCGCGTCTACCAAAAGATGCATGTGCATGCTTAAAACGCGTTTTCGCACGAATCCGTGCGCGGGTGCTAAAAAGAGCAGCATCGGCATGCGTAGCACGTTGTTTGGTAGAAATCCACGTGCGCGTTCTGCGAAAAGCACCATTTGCATGCACATCTTGTGGTTTTGCAGAAAACTTCAATCTCGTCTACCAAAAGATGCATGTGCATGCTTAAAACGCGTTTTCGCACGAATCCGTGAGCGGGTGCTAAAAAGAGCAGCATCGGCATGCTTAGCACGTTGTTTGGTAGAAATCCACGTGCGCGTTCTGCGAAAGGCACCATTTGCATGCACATCTTGTGGTTTTGCAGAAAACTTCAATCTCGTCTACCAAAAGATGCATGTGCATGCTTAAAACGCGTTTTCGCACGAATCCGTGCGCGGGTGCTAAAAAGAGCAGCATCGGCATGCTTAGCACGTTGTTTGGTAGAAATCCACGTGCGCGTTCTGCGAAAAGCACCATTTGCATGCACATCTTGTGGTTTTGCAGAAAACTTCAATCTCGTCTACCAAAAGATGCATGTGCATGCTTAAAACGCGTTTTCGCACGAATCCGTGCGCGGGTGCTAAAAAGAGCAGCATCGGCATGCTTAGCACGTTGTTTGGTAGAAATCCACGTGCGCGTTCTGCGAAAAGCACCATTTGCATGCACATCTTGTGGTTTTGCAGAAAACTTCAATCTCGTCTACCAAAAGATGCATGTGCATGCTTAAAACGCGTTTTCGCACGAATCCGTGCGCGGGTGCTAGAAAGAGCAGCATCGGCATGCTTAGCACGTTGTTTGGTAGAAATCCACGTGCGCGTTCTGCGAAAAGCACCATTTGCATGCACATCTTGTGGTTTTGCAGAAAACTTCAATCTCGTCTACCAAAAGATGCATGTGCAACGCGTTTTCGCACAAATCCGTGCGCGGGTGCTAAAAAGAGCAGCATCGGCATGCTTAGCACGTTGTTTGGTAGAAATCCACGTGGGCGTTCTGCGAAAAGCACCATTTGCATGCACATCTTGTGGTTTTGCAGAAAACTTCAATCTCGTCTACCAAAAGATGCATGTGCATGCTTAAAACGCGTTTTCGCACGAATCCGTGCGCGGGTGCTAAAAAGAGCAGCATCGGCATGCTTAGCACGTCGTTTGGTAGAAATCCACGTGCGCGTTCTGCCAAGAGCACCATTTGCATGCACATCTTGTGGTTTTGCAGAAAACTTCATCCGCGTCTACCAAAAGATGCATGTGCATGCTTAAAACGCGTTTTCGCACGAATCCGTGCGCGGGTGCTAAAAAGAGCAGCATCGGCATGCTTAGCACGTCGTTTGGTAGAAATCCACGTGCGCGTTCTGCCAAAAGCACCATTTGCATGCACATCTTGTGGTTTTGCAGAAAACTTCAATCTCGTCTACCAAAAGATGCATGTGCATGCTTAAAACGCGTTTTCGCACGAATCCGTGCGCGGGTGCTAAAAGGAGCAGCATCGGCATGCTTAGCACGTTGTTTGGTAGAAATCCACGTGCGCGTTCTGCGAAAAGCACCATTTGCATGCACATCTTGTGGTTTTGCAGAAAACTTCAATCTCGTCTACCAAAAGATGCATGTGCATGCTTAAAACGCGTTTTCGCACAAATCCGTGCGCGGGTGCTAAAAAGAGCAGCATCGGCATGCTTAGCACGTTGTTTGGTAGAAATCCACGTGGGCGTTCTGCGAAAAGCACCATTTGCATGCACATCTTGTGGTTTTGCAGAAAACTTCAATCTCGTCTACCAAAAGATGCATGTGCATGCTTAAAACGCGTTATCGCACGAATCCGTGCGCGGGTGCTAAAAAGAGCAGCATCGGCATGCTTAGCACGTCGTTTGGTAGAAATCCACGTGCGCGTTCTGCGAAAAGCACCATTTGCATGCAGATCTTGTGGTTTTGCAGAAAACTTCAATCTCGTCTACCAAAAGATGCATGTGCATGCTTAAAACGCGTTTTCGCACAAATCCGTGCGCGGGTGCTAAAAAGAGCAGCATCGGCATGCTTAGCACGTCGTTTGGTAGAAATCCACGTGCGCGTTCTGCCAAAAGCACCATTTGCATGCACATCTTGTGGTTTTGCAGAAAACTCCGCGTCTACCAAAAGATGCATGTGCAAGCTTAAAACGCGTTTTCGCACGAATCCGTGCGCGGGTGCTAAAAAGAGCAGCATCGGCATGCTGAGCACGTTGTTTGGTAGAAATCCACGTGCGCGTTCTGCGAAAAGCACCATTTGCATGCACATCTTGTGGTTTTGCAGAAAACTTCAATCTCGTCTACCAAAAGATGCATGTGCATGCTTAAAACGCGTTTTCGCAGGAATCCGTGCGCGGGTGCTAAAAAGAGCAGCATCGGCATGCTTAGCACGTTGTTTGGTAGAAATCCACGTGCGCGTTCTGCGAAAAGCACCATTTGCATGCACATCTTGTGGTTTTGCAGAAAACTTCAATCTCGTCTACCAAAAGATGCATGTGCATGCTTAAAACGCGTTTTCGCACGAATCCGTGCGCGGGTGCTAAAAAGAGCAGCATCGGCATGCTTAGCACGTTGTTTGGTAGAAATCCACGTGCGCGTTCTGCGAAAAGCACCATTTGCATGCACATCTTGTGGTTTTGCAGAAAACTTCAATCTCGTCTACCAAAAGATGCATGTGCATGCTTAAAACGCGTTTTCGCACAAATCCGTGCGCGGGTGCTAAAAAGAGCAGCATCGGCATGCTTAGCACGTCGTTTGGTAGAAATCCACGTGCGCGTCTGCCAAGAGCACCATTTGCATGCACATCTTGTGGTTTTGCAGAAAACTTCATCCGCGTCTACCAAAAGATGCATGTGCATACTTAAAACGCGTGTTCGCACGAATCCGTGCGCGGGTGCTAAAAAGAGCAGCATCGGCATGCTTAGCACGTCGTTTGGTAGAAATCCACGTGCGCGTTCTGCCAAAAGCACCATTTGCATGCACATCTTGTGGTTTTGCAGAAAACTCCGCGTCTACCAAAAGATGCATGTGCATGCTTAAAACGCGTTTTCGCACGAATCCGTGCGCGGGTGCTGAAAAGAGCAGCATCGGCATGCTTAGCACGTTGTTTGGTAGAAATCCACGTGCGCGTTCTGCGAAAAGCACCATTTGCATGCACATCTTGTGGTTTTGCAGAAAACTTCAATCTCGTCTACCAAAAGATGCATGTGCATGCTTAAAACGCGTTTTCGCACGAATCCGTGCGCGGGTGCTAAAAAGAGCAGCATCGGCATGCTTAGCACGTTGTTTGGTAGAAATCCACGTGCGCGTTCTGCGAAAAGCACCATTTGCATGCACATCTTGTGGTTTTGCAGAAAACTTCAATCTCGTCTACCAAAAGATGCATGTGCATGCTTAAAACGCGTTTTCGCACGAATCCGTGCGCGGGTGCTAAAAAGAGCAGCATCGGCATGCTTAGCACGTTGTTTGGTAGAAATCCACGTGCGCGTTCTGCGAAAAGCACCATTTGCATGCACATCTTGTGGTTTTGCAGAAAACTTCAATCTCGTCTACCAAAAGATGCATGTGCATGCTTAAAACGCGTTTTCGCACGAATCCGTGCGCGGGTGCTAAAAAGAGCAGCATCGGCATGCTTAGCACGTTGTTTGGTAGAAATCCACGTGCGCGTTCTGCGAAAAGCACCATTTGCATGCACATCTTGTGGTTTTGCAGAAAACTTCAATCTCGTCTACCAAAAGATGCATGTGCATGCTTAAAACGCGTTTTCGCACAAATCCGTGCGCGGGTGCTAAAAAGAGCAGCATCGGCATGCTTAGCACGTCGTTTGGTAGAAATCCACGTGCGCGTTCTGCCAAGAGCACCATTTGCATGCACATCTTGTGGTTTTGCAGAAAACTTCATTCGCGTCTACCAAAAGATGCATGTGCATGCTTAAAACGCGTTTTCGCACGAATCCGTGCGCGGGTGCTAAAAAGAGCAGCATCGGCATGCTTAGCACGTCGTTTGGTAGAAATGCACGTGCGCGTTCTGCCAAAAGCACCATTTGCATGCACATCTTGTGGTTTTGCAGAAAACTCCGCGTCTACCAAAAGATGCATGTGCATGCTTAAAACGCGTTTTCGCACGAATCCGTGCGCGGGTGCTAAAAAGAGCAGCATCGGCATGCTTAGCACGTTGTTTGGTAGAAATCCACGTGCGCGTTCTGCGAAAAGCACCATTTGCATGCACATCTTGTGGTTTTGCAGAAAACTTCAATCTCGTCTACCAAAAGATGCATGTGCATGCTTAAAACGCGTTTTCGCACGAATCCGTGCGCGGGTGCTAAAAAGAGCAGCATCGGCATGCTTAGCACGTTGTTTGGTAGAAATCCACGTGCGCGTTCTGCGAAAAGCACCATTTGCATGCACATCTTGTGGTTTTGCAGAAAACTTCAATCTCGTCTACCAAAAGATGCATGTGCATGCTTAAAACGCGTTTTCGCACGAATCCGTGCGCGGGTGCTAAAAAAAGCAGCATCGGCATGCTTAGCACGTTGTTTGGTAGAAATCCACGTGCGCGTTCTGCGAAAAGCACCATTTGCATGCACATCTTGTGGTTTTGCAGAAAACTTCAATCTCGTCTACCAAAAGATGCATGTGCATGCTTAAAACGCGTTTTCGCACGAATCCGTGCGCGGGTGCTAAAAAGAGCAGCATCGGCATGCTTAGCACGTTGTTTGGTAGAAATCCACGTGCGCGTTCTGCGAAAAGCACCATTTGCATGCACATCTTGTGGTTTTGCAGAAAACTTCAATCTCGTCTACCAAAAGATGCATGTGCATGCTTAAAACGCGTTTTCGCACAAATCCGTGCGCGGGTGCTAAAAAGAGCAGCATCGGCATGCTTAGCACGTCGTTTGGTAGAAATCCACGTGCGCGTTCTGCCAAGAGCACCATTTGCATGCACATCTTGTGGTTTTGCAGAAAACTTCATCCGTGTCTACCAAAAGATGCATGTGCATGCTTAAAACGCGTTTTCGCACGAATCCGTGCGCGGGTGCTAAAAAGAGCAGCATCGGCATGCTTAGCACGTCGTTTGGTAGAAATCCACGTGCGCGTTCTGCCAAAAGCACCATTTGCATGCACATCTTGTGGTTTTGCAGAAAACTTCAATCTCGTCTACCAAAAGATGCATGTGCATGTTTAAAACGCGTTTTCGCACGAATCCGTGCGCGGGTGCTAAAAAGAGCAGCATCGGCATGCTTAGCACGCCGTTTGGTAGAAATCCACGTGCGCGTTCTGCCAAGAGCACCATTTGCATGCACATCTTGTGGTTTTGCAGAAAACTTCATCCGCGTCTACCAAAAGATGCATGTGCATGCTTAAAACGCGTTTTCGCACGAATCCGTGCGCGGGTGCTAAAAAGAGCAGCATCGGCATGCTTAGCACGTCGTTTGGTAGAAATCCACGTGCGCGTTCTGCCAAAAGCACCATTTGCATGCACATGTTGTGGTTTTGCAGAAAACGTCAATCTCGTCTACCAAAAGATGCATGTGCATGCTTAAAACGCGTTTTCGCACGAATCCGTGCGCGGGTGCTAAAAGGAGCAGCATCGGCATGCTTAGCACGTTGTTTGGTAGAAATCCACGTGCGCGTTCTGCGAAAAGCACCATTTGCATGCACATCTTGTGGTTTTGCAGAAAACTTCAATCTCGTCTACCAAAAGATGCATGTGCATGCTTAAAACGCGTTTTCGCACGAATCCGTGCGCGGGTGCTAAAAAGAGCAGCATCGGCATGCTTAGCACGTTGTTTGGTAGAAATCCACGTGCGCGTTCTGCGAAAAGCACCATTTGCATGCACATCTTGTGGTTTTGCAGAAAACTTCAATCTCGTCTACCAAAAGATGCATGTGCATGCTTAAAACGCGTTTTCACACGAATCCGTGCGCGGGTGCTAAAAGGAGCAGCATCGGCATGCTTAGCACGTTGTTTGGTAGAAATCCACGTGCGCGTTCTGCGAAAAGCACCATTTGCATGCACATCTTGTGGTTTTGCAGAAAACTTCAATCTCGTCTACCAAAAGATGCATGTGCATGCTTAAAACGCGTTTTCGCACAAATCCGTGCGCGGGTGCTAAAAAGAGCAGCATCGGCATGCTTAGCACGTTGTTTGGTAGAAATCCACGTGGGCGTTCTGCGAAAAGCACCATTTGCATGCACATCTTGTGGTTTTGCAGAAAACTTCAATCTCGTCTACCAAAAGATGCATGTGCATGCTTAAAACGCGTTATCGCACGAATCCGTGCGCGGGTGCTAAAAAGAGCAGCATCGGCATGCTTAGCACGTCGTTTGGTAGAAATCCACGTGCGCGTTCTGCGAAAAGCACCATTTGCATGCAGATCTTGTGGTTTTGCAGAAAACTTCAATCTCGTCTACCAAAAGATGCATGTGCATGCTTAAAACGCGTTTTCGCACAAATCCGTGCGCGGGTGCTAAAAAGAGCAGCATCGGCATGCTTAGCACGTCGTTTGGTAGAAATCCACGTGCGCGTTCTGCCAAAAGCACCATTTGCATGCACATCTTGTGGTTTTGCAGAAAACTCCGCGTCTACCAAAAGATGCATGTGCATGCTTAAAACGCGTTTTCGCACGAATCCGTGCGCGGGTGCTAAAAAGAGCAGCATCGGCATGCTTAGCACGTTGTTTGGTAGAAATCCACGTGCGCGTTCTGCGAAAAGCACCATTTGCATGCACATATTGTGGTTTTGCAGAAAACTTCAATCTCGTCTACCAAAAGATGCATGTGCAAGCTTAAAACGCGTTTTCGCACGAATCCGTGCGCGGGTGCTAAAAAGAGCAGCATCGGCATGCTGAGCACGTTGTTTGGTAGAAATCCACGTGCGCGTTCTGCGAAAAGCACCATTTGCATGCACATCTTGTGGTTTTGCAGAAAACTTCAATCTCGTCTACCAAAAGATGCATGTGCATGCTTAAAACGCGTTTTCGCAGGAATCCGTGCGCGGGTGCTAAAAAGAGCAGCATCGGCATGCTTAGCACGTTGTTTGGTAGAAATCCACGTGTGCGTTCTGCGAAAAGCACCATTTGCATGCACATCTTGTGGTTTTGCAGAAAACTTCAATCTCGTCTACCAAAAGATGCATGTGCATGCTTAAAACGCGTTTTCGCACGAATCCGTGCGCGGGTGCTAAAAAGAGCAGCATCGGCATGCTTAGCACGTTGTTTGGTAGAAATCCACGTGCGCGTTCTGCGAAAAGCACCATTTGCATGCACATCTTGTGGTTTTGCAGAAAACTTCAATCTCGTCTACCAAAAGATGCATGTGCATGCTTAAAACGCGTTTTCGCACAAATCCGTGCGCGGGTGCTAAAAAGAGCAGCATCGGCATGCTTAGCACGTCGTTTGGTAGAAATCCACGTGCGCGTCTGCCAAGAGCACCATTTGCATGCACATCTTGTGGTTTTGCAGAAAACTTCATCCGCGTCTACCAAAAGATGCATGTGCATACTTAAAACGCGTTTTCGCACGAATCCGTGCGCGGGTGCTAAAAAGAGCAGCATCGGCATGCTTAGCACGTCGTTTGGTAGAAATCCACGTGCGCGTTCTGCCAAAAGCACCATTTGCATGCACATCTTGTGGTTTTGCAGAAAACTCCGCGTCTACCAAAAGATGCATGTGCATGCTTAAAACGCGTTTTCGCACGAATCCGTGCGCGGGTGCTGAAAAGAGCAGCATCGGCATGCTTAGCACGTTGTTTGGTAGAAATCCACGTGCGCGTTCTGCGAAAAGCACCATTTGCATGCACATCTTGTGGTTTTGCAGAAAACTTCAATCTCGTCTACCAAAAGATGCATGTGCATGCTTAAAACGCGTTTTCGCACGAATCCGTGCGCGGGTGCTAAAAAGAGCAGCATCGGCATGCTTAGCACGTCGTTTGGTAGAAATCCACGTGCGCGTCTGCCAAGAGCACCATTTGCATGCACATCTTGTGGTTTTGCAGAAAACTTCATCCGCGTCTACCAAAAGATGCATGTGCATACTTAAAACGCGTTTTCGCACGAATCCGTGCGCGGGTGCTAAAAAGAGCAGCATCGGCATGCTTAGCACGTCGTTTGGTAGAAATCCACGTGCGCGTTCTGCCAAAAGCACCATTTGCATGCACATCTTGTGGTTTTGCAGAAAACTCCGCGTCTACCAAAAGATGCATGTGCATGCTTAAAACGCGTTTTCGCACGAATCCGTGCGCGGGTGCTGAAAAGAGCAGCATCGGCATGCTTAGCACGTTGTTTGGTAGAAATCCACGTGCGCGTTCTGCGAAAAGCACCATTTGCATGCACATCTTGTGGTTTTGCAGAAAACTTCAATCTCGTCTACCAAAAGATGCATGTGCATGCTTAAAACGCGTTTTCGCACGAATCCGTGCGCGGGTGCTAAAAAGAGCAGCATCGGCATGCTTAGCACGTTGTTTGGTAGAAATCCACGTGCGCGTTCTGCGAAAAGCACCATTTGCATGCACATCTTGTGGTTTTGCAGAAAACTTCAATCTCGTCTACCAAAAGATGCATGTGCATGCTTAAAACGCGTTTTCGCACGAATCCGTGCGCGGGTGCTAAAAAGAGCAGCATCGGCATGCTTAGCACGTTGTTTGGTAGAAATCCACGTGCGCGTTCTGCGAAAAGCACCATTTGCATGCACATCTTGTGGTTTTGCAGAAAACTTCAATCTCGTCTACCAAAAGATGCATGTGCATGCTTAAAACGCGTTTTCGCACGAATCCGTGCGCGGGTGCTAAAAAGAGCAGCATCGGCATGCTTAGCACGTTGTTTGGTAGAAATCCACGTGCGCGTTCTGCGAAAAGCACCATTTGCATGCACATCTTGTGGTTTTGCAGAAAACTTCAATCTCGTCTACCAAAAGATGCATGTGCATGCTTAAAACGCGTTTTCGCACAAATCCGTGCGCGGGTGCTAAAAGAGCAGCATCGGCATGCTTAGCACGTCGTTTGGTAGAAATCCACGTGCGCGTTCTGCCAAGAGCACCATTTGCATGCACATCTTGTGGTTTTGCAGAAAACTTCATTCGCGTCTACCAAAAGATGCATGTGCATGCTTAAAACGCGTTTTCGCACGAATCCGTGCGCGGGTGCTAAAAAGAGCAGCATCGGCATGCTTAGCACGTCGTTTGGTAGAAATGCACGTGCGCGTTCTGCCAAAAGCACCATTTGCATGCACATCTTGTGGTTTTGCAGAAAACTCCGCGTCTACCAAAAGATGCATGTGCATGCTTAAAACGCGTTTTCGCACGAATCCGTGCGCGGGTGCTAAAAAGAGCAGCATCGGCATGCTTAGCACGTTGTTTGGTAGAAATCCACGTGCGCGTTCTGCGAAAAGCACCATTTGCATGCACATCTTGTGGTTTTGCAGAAAACTTCAATCTCGTCTACCAAAAGATGCATGTGCATGCTTAAAACGCGTTTTCGCACGAATCCGTGCGCGGGTGCTAAAAGAGCAGCATCGGCATGCTTAGCACGTTGTTTGGTAGAAATCCACGTGCGCGTTCTGCGAAAAGCACCATTTGCATGCACATCTTGTGGTTTTGCAGAAAACTTCAATCTCGTCTACCAAAAGATGCATGTGCATGCTTAAAACGCGTTTTCGCACGAATCCGTGCGCGGGTGCTAAAAAGAGCAGCATCGGCATGCTTAGCACGTTGTTTGGTAGAAATCCACGTGCGCGTTCTGCGAAAAGCACCATTTGCATGCACATCTTGTGGTTTTGCAGAAAACTTCAATCTCGTCTACCAAAAGATGCATGTGCATGCTTAAAACGCGTTTTCGCACGAATCCGTGCGCGGGTGCTAAAAAGAGCAGCATCGGCATGCTTAGCACGTTGTTTGGTAGAAATCCACGTGCGCGTTCTGCGAAAAGCACCATTTGCATGCACATCTTGTGGTTTTGCAGAAAACTTCAATCTCGTCTACCAAAAGATGCATGTGCATGCTTAAAACGCGTTTTCGCACAAATCCGTGCGATCTGTCTCGCGTGTGTGAGCAGCATCGGCATGCTTAGCACGTCGTTTGGTAGAAATCCACGCGCGTTCTGCGAAAAGCACCATTTGCATGCACATCTTGTGGTTTTGCAGAAAACTTCAATCTCGTCTACCAAAAGATGCATGTGCATGCTTAAAACGCGTTTTCGCACAAATCCGTGCGCGGGTGCTAAAAAGAGCAGCATCGGCATGCTTAGCACGTCGTTTGGTAGAAATCCACGTGCGCGTTCTGCCAAGAGCACCATTTGCATGCACATCTTGTGGTTTTGCAGAAAACTTCATCCGTGTCTACCAAAAGATGCATGTGCATGCTTAAAACGCGTTTTCGCACAAATCCGTGCGCGGGTGCTAAAAAGAGCAGCATCGGCATGCTTAGCACGTCGTTTGGTAGAAATCCACGTGCGCGTTCTGCCAAAAGCACCATTTGCATGCACATCTTGTGGTTTTGCAGAAAACTTCAATCTCGTCTACCAAAAGATGCATGTGCATGCTTAAAACGCGTTTTCGCACGAATCCGTGCGCGGGTGCTAAAAAGAGCAGCACCGGCATGCTGAGCACGTTGTTTGGTAGAAATCCACGTGCGCGTTCTGCGAAAAGCACCATTTGCATGCACATCTTGTGGTTTTGCAGAAAACTTCAATCTCGTCTACCAAAAGATGCATGTGCATGCTTAAAACGCGTTTTCGCACAAATCCGTGCGCGGGTGCTAAAAAGAGCAGCATCGGCATGCTTAGCACGTTGTTTGGTAGAAATCCACGTGGGCGTTCTGCGAAAAGCACCATTTGCATGCACATCTTGTGGTTTTGCAGAAAACTTCAATCTCGTCTACCAAAAGATGCATGTGCATGCTTAAAACGCGTTTTCGCACGAATCCGTGCGCGGGTGCTAAAAAGAGCAGCATCGGCATGCTTAGCACGCCGTTTGGTAGAAATCCACGTGCGCGTTCTGCCAAGAGCACCATTTGCATGCACATGTTGTGGTTTTGCAGAAAACTTCAATCTCGTCTACCAAAAGATGCATGTGCATGCTTAAAACGCGTTTTCGCACGAATCCGTGCGCGGGTGCTAAAAGGAGCAGCATCGGCATGCTTAGCACGTTGTTTGGTAGAAATCCACGTGCGCGTTCTGCGAAAAGCACCATTTGCGTGCACATCTTGTGGTTTTGCAGAAAACTTCAATCTCGTCTACCAAAAGATGCATGTGCATGCTTAAAACGCGTTTTCGCACGAATCCGTGCGCGGGTGCTAAAAAGAGCAGCATCGGCATGCTTAGCACGTTGTTTGGTAGAAATCCACGTGCGCGTTCTGCGAAAAGCACCATTTGCATGCACATCTTGTGGTTTTGCAGAAAACTTCAATCTCGTCTACCAAAAGATGCATGTGCATGCTTAAAACGCGTTTTCGCACAAATCCGTGCGCGGGTGCTAAAAAGAGCAGCATCGGCATGCTTAGCACGTTGTTTGGTAGAAATCCACGTGGGCGTTCTGCGAAAAGCACCATTTGCATGCACATCTTGTGGTTTTGCAGAAAACTTCAATCTCGTCTACCAAAAGATGCATGTGCATGCTTAAAACGCGTTTTCGCACGAATCCGTGCGCGGGTGCTAAAAAGAGCAGCATCGGCATGCTTAGCACGTCGTTTGGTAGAAATCCACGTGCGCGTTCTGCGAAAAGCACCATTTGCATGCACATCTTGTGGTTTTGCAGAAAACTTCAATCTCGTCTACCAAAAGATGCATGTGCATGCTTAAAACGCGTTTTCGCACAAATCCGTGCGCGGGTGCTAAAAAGAGCATCATCGGCATGCTTAGCACGTCGTTTGGTAGAAATCCACGTGCGCGTTCTGCCAAGAGCACCATTTGCATGCACATCTTGTGGTTTTGCAGAAAACTTCATCCGCGTCTACCAAAAGATGCATGTGCATGCTTCAAACGCGTTTTCGCACGAATCCGTGCGCGGTTGCTAAAAAGAGCAGCATCGGCATGCTTAGCACGTCGTTTGGTAGAAATCCACGTGCGCGTTCTGCGAAAAGCACCATTTGCATGCACATCTTGTGGTTTTGCAGAAAACTTCATCCGCGTCTACCAAAAGATGCATGTGCATGCTTAAAACGCGTTTTCGCACGAATCCGTGCGCGGGTGGTAAAAAGAGCAGCATCGGCATGCTTAGCACGTTGTTTGGTAGAAATCCACGTGCGCGTTCTGCGAAAAGCACCATTTGCATGCACATCTTGTGGTTTTACAGAAAACTCGTCTACCAAAAGATGCATGTGCATGCTTAAAACGCGTTTTCGCACAAATGCGTGCGCGGGTGCTAAAAAGAGCAGCATCGGCATTCTTAGCACGTCGTTTGGTAGAAATCCACGTGCGCGTTCTGCAAAAAGCACCATTTGCATGCACATCTTGTGGTTTTGCAGAAAACTTCATCCGCGTCTACCAAAAGATGCATGTGCATGCTTAAAACGCGTTTTCGCACAAATGCGTGCGCGGGTGCTAAAAAGAGCAGCATCGGCATGCTTAGCACGTCGTTTGGTAGAAATCCACGTGCGCGTTCTGCAAAAAGCACCATTTGCATGCACATCTTGTGGTTTTGCAGAAAACTTCATCCGCGTCTACCAAAAGATGCATGTGCATGCTTAAAACGCGTTTTCGCACAAATGCGTGCGCGGGTGCTAAAAAGAGCAGCATCGGCATGCTTAGCACGTCGTTTGGTAGAAATCCACGTGCGCGTTCTGCAAAAAGCACCATTTGCATGCACATCTTGTGGTTTTGCAGAAAACTTCATCCGCGTCTACCAAAAGATGCATGTGCATGCTTAAAACGCGTTTTCGCACAAATGCGTGCGCGGGTGCTAAAAAGAGCAGCATCGGCATGCTTAGCACGTCGTTTGGTAGAAATCCACGTGCGCGTTCTGCCAAAAGCACCATTTGCATGCACATCTTGTGGTTTTGCAGAAAACTTCATCCGCGTCTACCAAAAGATGCATGTGGATGCTTAAAACGCATTTTCGCACAAATCCGTGCGCGGGTGCTAAAAAGAGCAGCATCGGCAAGCTTAGCACGTCGTTTGGTAGAAATCCACGTGCGCGTTCTGCAAAAAGCACCATTTGCATGCACATCTTGTGGTTTTGCAGAAAACTTCATCCGCGTCTACCAAAAGATGCATGTGCATGCTTAAAACGCGTTTTCGCACAAATGCGTGCGCGGGTGCTAAAAAGAGCAGCATCGGCATGCTTAGCACGTCGTTTGGTAGAAATCCACGTGCGCGTTCTGCGAAAAGCACCATTTGCATGCAGATCTTGTGGTTTTGCAGAAAACTTCAATCTCGTCTACCAAAAGATGCATGTGCATGCTTAAAACGCGTTTTCGCACAAATCCGTGCGCGGGTGCTAAAAAGAGCAGCATCGGCATGCTTAGCACGTCGTTTGGTAGAAATCCACGTGCGCGTTCTGCCAAAAGCACCATTTGCATGCACATCTTGTGGTTTTGCAGAAAACTTCATCCGCGTCTACCAAAAGATGCATGTGCATGCTTAAAACGCGTTTTCGCACAAATGCGTGCGCGGGTGCTAAAAAGAGCAGCATCGGCATTCTTAGCACGTCGTTTGGTAGAAATCCACGTGCGCGTTCTGCAAAAAGCACCATTTGCATGCACATGTTGTGGTTTTGCAGAAAACTTCATCCGCGTCTACCAAAAGATGCATGTGCATGCTTAAAACGCATTTTCGCACGAATCCGTGCGCGGGTGCTAAAAAGAGCAGCATCGGCATGCTTAGCACGTCGTTTGGTAGAAATCCACGTGCGCGTTCTGCGAAAAGCACCATTTGCATGCACATCTTGTGGTTTTGCAGAAAACTTCAATCGCGTCTACCAAAAGATGCATGTGCATGCTTAAAACGCGTTTTCGCACAAATCCGTGTGCGGGTGCTAAAAAGAGCAGCATCGGCATGCTTAGCACGTCGTTTGGTAGAAATCCACGTGCGCGTTCTGCTAAAAGCACGATTTGCATGCACATCTTGTGGTTTTGCAGAAAACTTCATCCGCGTCTACCAAAAGATGCATGTGCATGCTTAAAACGCGTTTTCGCACGAATCCGTGCGCGGGTGCTAAAAAGAGCAGCATCGGCATGCTTAGCACGTTGTTTGGTAGAAATCCACGTGGGCGTTCTGCGAAAAGCACCATTTGCATTTGCATGCACATCTTGTGGTTTTGCAGAAAACTTCAATCTCGTCTACCAAAAGATGCATGTGCATGCTTAAAACGCGTTTTCGCACAAATCCGTGCGCGGGTGCTAAAAAGAGCAGCATCGGCATGCTTAGCACGTTGTTTGGTAGAAATCCACGTGGGCGTTCTGCGAAAAGCACCATTTGCATGCATATCTTGTGGTTTTGCAGAAAACTTCAATCTCGTCTACCAAAAGATGCATGTGCATGCTTAAAACGCGTTTTCGCACGAATCCGTGCGTGGGTGCTAAAAAGAGCAGCATCGGCATGCTTAGCACGTCGTTTGGTAGAAATCCACGTGCGCGTTCTGCCAAGAGCACCATTTGCATGCACATCTTGTGGTTTTGCAGAAAACTTCATCCGCGTCTACCAAAAGATGCATGTGCATGCTTAAAACGCGTTTTCGCACGAATCCGTGCGCAGGTGCTAAAAAGAGCAGCATCGGCATGCTTAGCACGTTGTTTGGTAGAAATCCACGTGCGCGTTCTGCGAAAAGCACCATTTGCATGCACATCTTGTGGTTTTGCAGAAAACTTCAATCTCGTCTACCAAAAGATGCATGTGCATGCTTAAAACGCGTTTTCGCACGAATCCGTGCGCGGGTGCTAAAAAGAGCAGCATCGGCATGCTTAGCACGTTGTTTGGTAGAAATCCACGTGCGCGTTCTGCGAAAAGCACCATTTGCATGCACATCTTGTGGTTTTGCAGAAAACTTCAATCTCGTCTACCAAAAGATGCATGTGCATGCTTAAAACGCGTTTTCGCACGAATCCGTGCGCGGGTGCTAAAAAGAGCAGCATCGGCATGCTTAGCACGTTGTTTGGTAGAAATCCACGTGCGCGTTCTGCGAAAAGCACCATTTGCATGCACATCTTGTGGTTTTGCAGAAAACTTCAATCTCGTCTACCAAAAGATGCATGTGCATGCTTAAAACGCGTTTTCGCACGAATCCGTGCGCGGGTGCTAAAAAGAGCAGCATCGGCATGCTTAGCACGTTGTTTGGTAGAAATCCACGTGCGCGTTCTGCGAAAAGCACCATTTGCATGCACATCTTGTGGTTTTGCAGAAAACTTCAATCTCGTCTACCAAAAGATGCATGTGCATGCTTAAAACGCGTTTTCGCACAAATCCGTGCGCGGGTGCTAAAAAGAGCAGCATCGGCATGCTTAGCACGTCGTTTGGTAGAAATCCACGTGCGCGTTCTGCCAAGAGCACCATTTGCATGCACATCTTGTGGTTTTGCAGAAAACTTCATCCGCGTCTACCAAAAGATGCATGTGCATGCTTAAAACGCGTTTTCGCACGAATCCGTGCGCGGGTGCTAAAAAGAGCAGCATCGGCATGCTTAGCACGTCGTTTGGTAGAAATCCACGTGCGCGTTCTGCAAAAAGCACCATTTGCATGCACATCTCGTGGTTTTGCAGAAAACTTCATCCGCGTCTACCAAAAGATGCATGTGCATGCTTAAAACGCGTTTTCGCACAAATGCGTGCGCGGGTGCTAAAAAGAGCAGCATCGGCATGCTTAGCACGTCGTTTGGTAGAAATCCACGTGCGCGTTCTGCCAAAAGCACCATTTGCATGCACATCTTGTGGTTTTGCAGAAAACTTCATCCGCGTCTACCAAAAGATGCATGTGCATGCTTAAAACGCATTTTCGCACAAATCCGTGCGCGGGTGCTAAAAAGAGCAGCATCGGCAAGCTTAGCACGTCGTTTGGTAGAAATCCACGTGCGCGTTCTGCAAAAAGCACCATTTGCATGCACATCTTGTGGTTTTGCAGAAAACTTCATCCGCGTCTACCAAAAGATGCATGTGCATGCTTAAAACGCGTTTTCGCACAAACCCGTGCGCGGGTGCTAAAAAGAGCAGCATCGGCATGCTTAGCACGTCGTTTGGTAGAAATCCACGTGCGCGTTCTGCCAAAAGCACTATTTGCATGCACATCTTGTGGTTTTTCAGAAAACTTCATCCGCGTCTACCAAAAGATGCATGTGCATGCTTAAAACGCGTTTTCGCACAAATGCGTGCGCGGGTGCTAAAAAGAGCAGCATCGGCATGCTTAGCACGTCGTTTGGTAGAAATCCACGTGCGCGTTCTGCAAAAAGCACCATTTGCATGCACATCTTGTGGTTTTGCAGAAAACTTCATCCGCGTCTACCAAAAGATGCATGTGCATGCTTAAAACGCGTTTTCGCACAAATGCGTGCGCGGGTGCTAAAAAGAGCAGCATCGGCATGCTTAGCACGTCGTTTGGTAGAAATCCACGTGCGCGTTCTGCCAAAAGCACCATTTGCATGCACATCTTGTGGTTTTGCAGAAAACTTCATCCGCGTCTACCAAAAGATGCATGTGCATGCTTAAAACGCGTTTTCGCACAAATCCGTGCGCGGGTGCTAAAAAGAGCAGCATCGGCATGCTTAGCACGTCGTTTGGTAGAAATCCACGTGCGCGTTCTGCCAAAAGCACTATTTGCATGCACATCTTGTGGTTTTGCAGAAAACTTCATCCGCGTCTACCAAAAGATGCATGTGCATGCTTAAAACGCGTTTTCGCACGAATCCGTGAGCGGGTGCTAAAAAGAGCAGCATCGGCATGCTTAGCACGTTGTTTGGTAGAAATCCACGTGCGCGTTCTGCGAAAGGCACCATTTGCATGCACATCTTGTGGTTTTGCAGAAAACTTCAATCTCGTCTACCAAAAGATGCATGTGCATGCTTAAAACGCGTTTTCGCACGAATCCGTGCGCGGGTGCTAAAAAGAGCAGCATCGGCATGCTTAGCACGTTGTTTGGTAGAAATCCACGTGCGCGTTCTGCGAAAAGCACCATTTGCATGCACATCTTGTGGTTTTGCAGAAAACTTCAATCTCGTCTACCAAAAGATGCATGTGCATGCTTAAAACGCGTTTTCGCACGAATCCGTGCGCGGGTGCTAAAAAGAGCAGCATCGGCATGCTTAGCACGTTGTTTGGTAGAAATCCACGTGCGCGTTCTGCGAAAAGCACCATTTGCATGCACATCTTGTGGTTTTGCAGAAAACTTCAATCTCGTCTACCAAAAGATGCATGTGCATGCTTAAAACGCGTTTTCGCACGAATCCGTGCGCGGGTGCTAGAAAGAGCAGCATCGGCATGCTTAGCACGTTGTTTGGTAGAAATCCACGTGCGCGTTCTGCGAAAAGCACCATTTGCATGCACATCTTGTGGTTTTGCAGAAAACTTCAATCTCGTCTACCAAAAGATGCATGTGCATGCTTAAAACGCGTTTTCGCACGAATCCGTGCGCGGGTGCTAAAAGGAGCAGCATCGGCATGCTTAGCACGTTGTTTGGTAGAAATCCACGTGCGCGTTCTGCGAAAAGCACCATTTGCATGCACATCTTGTGGTTTTGCAGAAAACTTCAATCTCGTCTACCAAAAGATGCATGTGCATGCTTAAAACGCGTTTTCGCACAAATCCGTGCGCGGGTGCTAAAAAGAGCAGCATCGGCATGCTTAGCACGTTGTTTGGTAGAAATCCACGTGGGCGTTCTGCGAAAAGCACCATTTGCATGCACATCTTGTGGTTTTGCAGAAAACTTCAATCTCGTCTACCAAAAGATGCATGTGCATGCTTAAAACGCGTTATCGCACGAATCCGTGCGCGGGTGCTAAAAAGAGCAGCATCGGCATGCTTAGTACGTCGTTTGGTAGAAATCCACGTGCGCGTTCTGCGAAAAGCACCATTTGCATGCAGATCTTGTGGTTTTGCAGAAAACTTCAATCTCGTCTACCAAAAGATGCATGTGCATGCTTAAAACGCGTTTTCGCACAAATCCGTGCGCGGGTGCTAAAAAGAGCAGCATCGGCATGCTTAGCACGTCGTTTGGTAGAAATCCACGTGCGCGTTCTGCCAAAAGCACCATTTGCATGCACATCTTGTGGTTTTGCAGAAAACTCCGCGTCTACCAAAAGATGCATGTGCATGCTTAAAACGCGTTTTCGCACGAATCCGTGCGCGGGTGCTAAAAAGAGCAGCATCGGCATGCTTAGCACGTTGTTTGGTAGAAATGCACGTGCGCGTTCTGCGAAAAGCACCATTTGCATGCACATCTTGTGGTTTTGCAGAAAACTTCAATCTCGTCTACCAAAAGATGCATGTGCATGCTTAAAACGCGTTTTCGCACAAATCCGCGCGCGGGTGCTAAAAAGAGCAGCATCGGCATGCTTAGCACGTCGTTTGGTAGAAATCCACGTGCGCGTCTGCCAGGAGCACCATTTGCATGCACATCTTGTGGTTTTGCAGAAAACTTCATCCGCGTCTACCAAAAGATGCATGTGCATACTTAAAACGCGTTTTCGCACGAATCCGTGCGCGGGTGCTAAAAAGAGCAGCATCGGCATGCTTAGCACGTCGTTTGGTAGAAATCCACGTGCGCGTTCTGCAAAAAGCACCATTTGCATGCACATCTCGTGGTTTTGCAGAAAACTTCATCCGCGTCTACCAAAAGATGCATGTGCATGCTTAAAACGCGTTTTCGCACAAATGCGTGCGCGGGTGCTAAAAAGAGCAGCATCGGCATGCTTAGCACGTCGTTTGGTAGAAATCCACGTGCGCGTTCTGCCAAAAGCACCATTTGCATGCACATCTTGTGGTTTTGCAGAAAACTTCATCCGCGTCTACCAAAAGATGCATGTGCATGCTTAAAACGCATTTTCGCACAAATCCGTGCGCGGGTGCTAAAAAGAGCAGCATCGGCAAGCTTAGCACGTCGTTTGGTAGAAATCCACGTGCGCGTTCTGCAAAAAGCACCATTTGCATGCACATCTTGTGGTTTTGCAGAAAACTTCATCCGCGTCTACCAAAAGATGCATGTGCATGCTTAAAACGCGTTTTCGCACAAATCCGTGCGCGGGTGCTAAAAAGAGCAGCATCGGCATGCTTAGCACGTCGTTTGGTAGAAATCCACGTGCGCGTTCTGCCAAAAGCACTATTTGCATGCACATCTTGTGGTTTTTCAGAAAACTTCATCCGCGTCTACCAAAAGATGCATGTGCATGCTTAAAACGCGTTTTCGCACAAATGCGTGCGCGGGTGCTAAAAAGAGCAGCATCGGCATGCTTAGCACGTCGTTTGGTAGAAATCCACGTGCGCGTTCTGCAAAAAGCACCATTTGCATGCACATCTTGTGGTTTTGCAGAAAACTTCATCCGCGTCTACCAAAAGATGCATGTGCATGCTTAAAACGCGTTTTCGCACAAATGCGTGCGCGGGTGCTAAAAAGAGCAGCATCGGCATGCTTAGCACGTCGTTTGGTAGAAATCCACGTGCGCGTTCTGCCAAAAGCACCATTTGCATGCACATCTTGTGGTTTTGCAGAAAACTTCATCCGCGTCTACCAAAAGATGCATGTGCATGCTTAAAACGCATTTTCGCACAAATCCGTGCGCGGGTGCTAAAAAGAGCAGCATCGGCAAGCTTAGCACGTCGTTTGGTAGAAATCCACGTGCGCGTTCTGCAAAAAGCACCATTTGCATGCACATCTTGTGGTTTTGCAGAAAACTTCATCCGCGTCTACCAAAAGATGCATGTGCATGCTTAAAACGCGTTTTCGCACAAATCCGTGCGCGGGTGCTAAAAAGAGCAGCATCGGCATGCTTAGCACGTCGTTTGGTAGAAATCCACGTGCGCGTTCTGCCAAAAGCACTATTTGCATGCACATCTTGTGGTTTTGCAGAAAACTTCATCCGCGTCTACCAAAAGATGCATGTGCATGCTTAAAACGCGTTTTCGCACGAATCCGTGAGCGGGTGCTAAAAAGAGCAGCATCGGCATGCTTAGC
Organism: Dermacentor andersoni; assembly: GCF_023375885.2. NCBI lineage: Eukaryota > Metazoa > Arthropoda > Arachnida > Ixodida > Ixodidae > Dermacentor > Dermacentor andersoni. The sequence continues at coordinate 28,150 of NW_027314837.1, read as the reverse complement.
ACGTTGTTTGGTAGAAATCCACGTGCGCGTTCTGCGAAAGGCACCATTTGCATGCACATCTTGTGGTTTTGCAGAAAACTTCAATCTCGTCTACCAAAAGATGCATGTGCATGCTTAAAACGCGTTTTCGCACGAATCCGTGCGCGGGTGCTAAAAAGAGCAGCATCGGCATGCTTAGCACGTTGTTTGGTAGAAATCCACGTGCGCGTTCTGCGAAAAGCACCATTTGCATGCACATCTTGTGGTTTTGCAGAAAACTTCAATCTCGTCTACCAAAAGATGCATGTGCATGCTTAAAACGCGTTTTCGCACGAATCCGTGCGCGGGTGCTAAAAAGAGCAGCATCGGCATGCTTAGCACGTTGTTTGGTAGAAATCCACGTGCGCGTTCTGCGAAAAGCACCATTTGCATGCACATCTTGTGGTTTTGCAGAAAACTTCAATCTCGTCTACCAAAAGATGCATGTGCATGCTTAAAACGCGTTTTCGCACGAATCCGTGCGCGGGTGCTAGAAAGAGCAGCATCGGCATGCTTAGCACGTTGTTTGGTAGAAATCCACGTGCGCGTTCTGCGAAAAGCACCATTTGCATGCACATCTTGTGGTTTTGCAGAAAACTTCAATCTCGTCTACCAAAAGATGCATGTGCATGCTTAAAACGCGTTTTCGCACGAATCCGTGCGCGGGTGCTAAAAGGAGCAGCATCGGCATGCTTAGCACGTTGTTTGGTAGAAATCCACGTGCGCGTTCTGCGAAAAGCACCATTTGCATGCACATCTTGTGGTTTTGCAGAAAACTTCAATCTCGTCTACCAAAAGATGCATGTGCATGCTTAAAACGCGTTTTCGCACAAATCCGTGCGCGGGTGCTAAAAAGAGCAGCATCGGCATGCTTAGCACGTTGTTTGGTAGAAATCCACGTGGGCGTTCTGCGAAAAGCACCATTTGCATGCACATCTTGTGGTTTTGCAGAAAACTTCAATCTCGTCTACCAAAAGATGCATGTGCATGCTTAAAACGCGTTATCGCACGAATCCGTGCGCGGGTGCTAAAAAGAGCAGCATCGGCATGCTTAGTACGTCGTTTGGTAGAAATCCACGTGCGCGTTCTGCGAAAAGCACCATTTGCATGCAGATCTTGTGGTTTTGCAGAAAACTTCAATCTCGTCTACCAAAAGATGCATGTGCATGCTTAAAACGCGTTTTCGCACAAATCCGTGCGCGGGTGCTAAAAAGAGCAGCATCGGCATGCTTAGCACGTCGTTTGGTAGAAATCCACGTGCGCGTTCTGCCAAAAGCACCATTTGCATGCACATCTTGTGGTTTTGCAGAAAACTCCGCGTCTACCAAAAGATGCATGTGCATGCTTAAAACGCGTTTTCGCACGAATCCGTGCGCGGGTGCTAAAAAGAGCAGCATCGGCATGCTTAGCACGTTGTTTGGTAGAAATCCACGTGCGCGTTCTGCGAAAAGCACCATTTGCATGCACATCTTGTGGTTTTGCAGAAAACTTCAATCTCGTCTACCAAAAGATGCATGTGCATGCTTAAAACGCGTTTTCGCACAAATCCGCGCGCGGGTGCTAAAAAGAGCAGCATCGGCATGCTTAGCACGTCGTTTGGTAGAAATCCACGTGCGCGTCTGCCAGGAGCACCATTTGCATGCACATTTTGTGGTTTTGCAGAAAACTTCATCCGCGTCTACCAAAAGATGCATGTGCATACTTAAAACGCGTTTTCGCACGAATCCGTGCGCGGGTGCTAAAAAGAGCAGCATCGGCATGCTTAGCACGTCGTTTGGTAGAAATCCACGTGCGCGTTCTGCCAAAAGCACCATTTGCATGCACATCTTGTGGTTTTGCAGAAAACTCCGCGTCTACCAAAAGATGCATGTGCATGCTTAAAACGCGTTTTCGCACGAATCCGTGCGCGGGTGCTGAAAAGAGCAGCATCGGCATGCTTAGCACGTTGTTTGGTAGAAATCCACGTGCGCGTTCTGCGAAAAGCACCATTTGCATGCACATCTTGTGGTTTTGCAGAAAACTTCAATCTCGTCTACCAAAAGATGCATGTGCATGCTTAAAACGCGTTTTCGCACGAATCCGTGCGCGGGTGCTAAAAAGAGCAGCATCGGCATGCTTAGCACGTTGTTTGGTAGAAATCCACGTGCGCGTTCTGCGAAAAGCACCATTTGCATGCACATCTTGTGGTTTTGCAGAAAACTTCAATCTCGTCTACCAAAAGATGCATGTGCATGCTTAAAACGCGTTTTCGCACGAATCCGTGCGCGGGTGCTAAAAAGAGCAGCATCGGCATTCTTAGCACGTTGTTTGGTAGAAATCCACGTGCGCGTTCTGCGAAAAGCACCATTTGCATGCACATCTTGTGGTTTTGCAGAAAACTTCAATCTCGTCTACCAAAAGATGCATGTGCATGCTTAAAACGCGTTTTCGCACGAATCCGTGCGCGGGTGCTAAAAAGAGCAGCATCGGCATGCTTAGCACGTTGTTTGGTAGAAATCCACGTGCGCGTTCTGCGAAAAGCACCATTTGCATGCACATCTTGTGGTTTTGCAGAAAACTTCAATCTCGTCTACCAAAAGATGCATGTGCATGCTTAAAACGCGTTTTCGCACAAATGCGTGCGCGGGTGCTAAAAAGAGCAGCATCGGCATGCTTAGCACGTCGTTTGGTAGAAATCCACGTGCGCGTTCTGCCAAAAGCACCATTTGCATGCACATCTTGTGGTTTTGCAGAAAACTTCATCCGCGTCTACCAAAAGATGCATGTGCATGCTTAAAACGCGTTTTCGCACAAATCCGTGCGCGGGTGCTAAAAAGAGCAGCATCGGCATGCTTAGCACGTCGTTTGGTAGAAATCCACGTGCGCGTTCTGCCAAAAGCACTATTTGCATGCACATCTTGTGGTTTTGCAGAAAACTTCATCCGCGTCTACCAAAAGATGCATGTGCATGCTTAAAACGCGTTTTCGCACGAATCCGTGCGCGGGTGCTAAAAAGAGCAGCATCGGCATGCTTAGCACGTTGTTTGGTAGAAATCCACGTGCGCGTTCTGCGAAAAGCACCATTTGCATGCACATCTTGTGGTTTTGCAGAAAACTTCAATCTCGTCTACGAAAAGATGCATGTGCATGCTTAAAACGCGTTTTCGCACGAATCCGTGAGCGGGTGCTAAAAAGAGCAGCATCGGCATGCTTAGCACGTTGTTTGGTAGAAATCCACGTGCGCGTTCTGCGAAAGGCACCATTTGCATGCACATCTTGTGGTTTTGCAGAAAACTTCAATCTCGTCTACCAAAAGATGCATGTGCATGCTTAAAACGCGTTTTCGCACGAATCCGTGCGCGGGTGCTAAAAAGAGCAGCATCGGCATGCTTAGCACGTTGTTTGGTAGAAATCCACGTGCGCGTTCTGCGAAAAGCACCATTTGCATGCACATCTTGTGGTTTTGCAGAAAACTTCAATCTCGTCTACCAAAAGATGCATGTGCATGCTTAAAACGCGTTTTCGCACGAATCCGTGCGCGGGTGCTAAAAAGAGCAGCATCGGCATGCTTAGCACGCCGTTTGGTAGAAATCCACGTGCGCGTTCTGCCAAGAGCACCATTTGCATGCACATCTTGTGGTTTTGCAGAAAACTTCATCCGCGTCTACCAAAAGATGCATGTGCATGCTTAAAACGCGTTTTCGCACGAATCCGTGCGCGGGTGCTAAAAAGAGCAGCATCGGCATGCTTAGCACGTCATTTGGTAGAAATCCACGTGCGCGTTCTGCCAAGAGCACCATTTGCATGCACATCTTGTGGTTTTGCAGAAAACTTCAATCTCGTCTACCAAAAGATGCATGTGCATGCTTAAAACGCGTTTTCGCACAAATGCGTGCGCGGGTGCTAAAAAGAGCAGCATCGGCATGCTTAGCACGTCGTTTGGTAGAAATCCACGTGCGCGTTCTGCCAAAAGCACCATTTGCATGCACATCTTGTGGTTTTGCAGAAAACTTCATCCGCGTCTACCAAAAGATGCATGTGCATGCTTAAAACGCGTTTTCGCACAAATCCGTGCGCGGGTGCTAAAAAGAGCAGCATCGGCATGCTTAGCACGTCGTTTGGTAGAAATCCACGTGCGCGTTCTGCCAAAAGCACTATTTGCATGCACATCTTGTGGTTTTGCAGAAAACTTCATCCGCGTCTACCAAAAGATGCATGTGCATGCTTAAAACGCGTTTTCGCACGAATCCGTGCGCGGGTGCTAAAAAGAGCAGCATCGGCATGCTTAGCACGTTGTTTGGTAGAAATCCACGTGCGCGTTCTGCGAAAAGCACCATTTGCATGCACATCTTGTGGTTTTGCAGAAAACTTCAATCTCGTCTACGAAAAGATGCATGTGCATGCTTAAAACGCGTTTTCGCACGAATCCGTGAGCGGGTGCTAAAAAGAGCAGCATCGGCATGCTTAGCACGTTGTTTGGTAGAAATCCACGTGCGCGTTCTGCGAAAGGCACCATTTGCATGCACATCTTGTGGTTTTGCAGAAAACTTCAATCTCGTCTACCAAAAGATGCATGTGCATGCTTAAAACGCGTTTTCGCACGAATCCGTGCGCGGGTGCTAAAAAGAGCAGCATCGGCATGCTTAGCACGTTGTTTGGTAGAAATCCACGTGCGCGTTCTGCGAAAAGCACCATTTGCATGCACATCTTGTGGTTTTGCAGAAAACTTCAATCTCGTCTACCAAAAGATGCATGTGCATGCTTAAAACGCGTTTTCGCACGAATCCGTGCGCGGGTGCTAAAAAGAGCAGCATCGGCATGCTTAGCACGCCGTTTGGTAGAAATCCACGTGCGCGTTCTGCCAAGAGCACCATTTGCATGCACATCTTGTGGTTTTGCAGAAAACTTCATCCGCGTCTACCAAAAGATGCATGTGCATGCTTAAAACGCGTTTTCGCACGAATCCGTGCGCGGGTGCTAAAAAGAGCAGCATCGGCATGCTTAGCACGTCATTTGGTAGAAATCCACGTGCGCGTTCTGCCAAGAGCACCATTTGCATGCACATCTTGTGGTTTTGCAGAAAACTTCATCCGTGTCTACCAAAAGATGCATGTGCATGCTTAAAACGCGTTTTCGCACGAATCCGTGCGCGGGTGCTAAAAAGAGCAGCATCGGCATGCTTAGCACGTCGTTTGGTAGATATCCACGTGCGCGTTCTGCCAAAAGCACCATTTGCATGCACATCTTGTGGTTTTGCAGAAAACTTCAATCTCGTCTACCAAAAGATGCATGTGCATGCTTAAAACGCGTTTTCGCACGAATCCGTGCGCGGGTGCTAAAAAGAGCAGCATCGGCATGCTGAGCACGTTGTTTGGTAGAAATCCACGTGCGCGTTCTGCGAAAAGCACCATTTGCATGCACATCTTGTGGTTTTGCAGAAAACTTCAATCTCGTCTACCAAAAGATGCATGTGCATGCTTAAAACGCGTTTTCGCACAAATCCGTGCGCGGGTGCTAAAAGGAGCAGCATCGGCATGCTTAGCACGTTGTTTGGTAGAAATCCACGTGTTGTTCTGCGAAAAGCACCATTTGCATGCACATCTCGTGGTTTTGCAGAAAACTTCAATCTCGTCTACCAAAAGATGCATGTGCATGCTTAAAACGCGTTTTCGCACGAATCCGTGCGCGGGTGCTAAAAAGAGCAGCATCGGCATGCTTAGCACGTTGTTTGGTAGAAATCCACGTGCGCGTTCTGCGAAAAGCACCATTTGCATGCACATCTTGTGGTTTTGCAGAAAACTTCAATCTCGTCTACCAAAAGATGCATGTGCATGCTTAAAACGCGTTATCGCACAAATCCGTGCGCGGGTGCTAAAAAGAGCATCATCGGCATGCTTAGCACGTCGTTTGGTAGAAATGCACGTGCGCGTTCTGCCAAGAGCACCATTTGCATGCACATCTTGTGGTTTTGCAGAAAACTTCATCCGCGTCTACCAAAAGATGCATGAGCATGCTTCAAACGCGTTTTCGCACGAATCCGTGCGCGGGTGCTAAAAAGAGCAGCATCGGCATGCTTAGCACGTTGTTTGGTAGAAATCCACGTACGCGTTCTGCGAAAAGCACCATTTGCATGCACATCTTGTGGTTTTGCAGAAAACTTCAATCTCGTCTACCAAAAGATGCATGTGCATGCTTAAAACGCGTTTTCGCACGAATCCGTGCGCGGGTGCTAAAAAGAGCAGCATCGGCATTCTTAGCACGTTGTTTGGTAGAAATCCACGTGCGCGTTCTGCGAAAAGCACCATTTGCATGCACATCTTGTGGTTTTGCAGAAAACTTCAATCTCGTCTACCAAAAGATGTATGTGCATGCTTAAAACGCGTTTTCGCACGAATCCGTGCGCGGGTGCTAAAAAGAGCAGCATCGGCATGCTTAGCACGTTGTTTGGTAGAAATCCACGTGCGCGTTCTGCGAAAAGCACCATTTGCATGCACATCTTGTGGTTTTGCAGAAAACTTCAATCTCGTCTACCAAAAGATGCATGTGCATGCTTAAAACGCGTTTTCGCACAAATGCGTGCGCGGGTGCTAAAAAGAGCAGCATCGGCATGCTTAGCACGTCGTTTGGTAGAAATCCACGTGCGCGTTCTGCCAAAAGCACCATTTGCATGCACATCTTGTGGTTTTGCAGAAAACTTCATCCGCGTCTACCAAAAGATGCATGTGCATGCTTAAAACGCGTTTTCGCACAAATCCGTGCGCGGGTGCTAAAAAGAGCAGCATCGGCATGCTTAGCACGTCGTTTGGTAGAAATCCACGTGCGCGTTCTGCCAAAAGCACTATTTGCATGCACATCTTGTGGTTTTGCAGAAAACTTCATCCGCGTCTACCAAAAGATGCATGTGCATGCTTAAAACGCGTTTTCGCACGAATCCGTGCGCGGGTGCTAAAAAGAGCAGCATCGGCATGCTTAGCACGTTGTTTGGTAGAAATCCACGTGCGCGTTCTGCGAAAAGCACCATTTGCATGCACATCTTGTGGTTTTGCAGAAAACTTCAATCTCGTCTACGAAAAGATGCATGTGCATGCTTAAAACGCGTTTTCGCACGAATCCGTGAGCGGGTGCTAAAAAGAGCAGCATCGGCATGCTTAGCACGTTGTTTGGTAGAAATCCACGTGCGCGTTCTGCGAAAGGCACCATTTGCATGCACATCTTGTGGTTTTGCAGAAAACTTCAATCTCGTCTACCAAAAGATGCATGTGCATGCTTAAAACGCGTTTTCGCACGAATCCGTGCGCGGGTGCTAAAAAGAGCAGCATCGGCATGCTTAGCACGTTGTTTGGTAGAAATCCACGTGCGCGTTCTGCGAAAAGCACCATTTGCATGCACATCTTGTGGTTTTGCAGAAAACTTCAATCTCGTCTACCAAAAGATGCATGTGCATGCTTAAAACGCGTTTTCGCACGAATCCGTGCGCGGGTGCTAAAAAGAGCAGCATCGGCATGCTTAGCACGCCGTTTGGTAGAAATCCACTTGCGCGTTCTGCCAAGAGCACCATTTGCATGCACATCTTGTGGTTTTGCAGAAAACTTCATCCGCGTCTACCAAAAGATGCATGTGCATGCTTAAAACGCGTTTTCGCACGAATCCGTGCGCGGGTGCTAAAAAGAGCAGCATCGGCATGCTTAGCACGTCATTTGGTAGAAATCCACGTGCGCGTTCTGCCAAGAGCACCATTTGCATGCACATCTTGTGGTTTTGCAGAAAACTTCATCCGTGTCTACCAAAAGATGCATGTGCATGCTTAAAACGCGTTTTCGCACGAATCCGTGCGCGGGTGCTAAAAAGAGCAGCATCGGCATGCTTAGCACGTCGTTTGGTAAAAATCCACGTGCGCGTTCTGCCAAAAGCACCATTTGCATGCACATCTTGTGGTTTTGCAGAAAACTTCAATCTCGTCTACCAAAAGATGCATGTGCATGCTTAAAACGCGTTTTCGCACGAATCCGTGCGCGGGTGCTAAAAAGAGCAGCATCGGCATGCTGAGCACGTTGTTTGGTAGAAATCCACGTGCGCGTTCTGCGAAAAGCACCATTTGCATGCACATCTTGTGGTTTTGCAGAAAACTTCAATCTCGTCTACCAAAAGATGCATGTGCATGCTTAAAACGCGTTTTCGCACAAATCCGTGCGCGTGTGCTAAAAGGAGCAGTATCGGCATGCTTAGCACGTTGTTTGGTAGAAATCCACGTGGGCGTTCTGCGAAAAGCACCATTTGCATGCACATCTCGTGGTTTTGCAGAAAACTTCAATCTCGTCTACCGAAAGATGCATGTGCATGCTTAAAACGCGTTTTCGCACGAATCCCTTGCGCGGGTGCTAAAAAGAGCAGCATCGGCATGCTTAGCACGTTGTTTGGTAGAAATCCACGTGCGCGTTCTGCGAAAAGCACCATTTGCATGCACATCTTGTGGTTTTGCAGAAAACTTCAATCTCGTCTACCAAAAGATGCATGTGCATGCTTAAAACGCGTTATCGCACAAATCCGTGCGCGGGTGCTAAAAAGAGCATCATCGGCATGCTTAGCACGTCGTTTGGTAGAAATGCACGTGCGCGTTCTGCCAAGAGCACCATTTGCATGCACATCTTGTGGTTTTGCAGAAAACTTCATCCGCGTCTACCAAAAGATGCATGTGCATGCTTCAAACGCGTTTTCGCACGAATCCGTGCGCGGGTGCTAAAAAGAGCAGCATCGGCATGCTTAGCACGTTGTTTGGTAGAAATCCACGTGCGCGTTCTGCGAAAAGCACCATTTGCATGCACATCTTGTGGTTTTGCAGAAAACTTCAATCTCGTCTACCAAAAGATGCATGTGCATGCTTAAAACGCGTTTTCGCACGAATCCGTGCGCGGGTGCTAAAAAGAGCAGCATCGGCATGCTTAGCACGTTGTTTGGTAGAAATCCACGTGCGCGTTCTGCGAAAAGCACCATTTGCATGCACATCTTGTGGTTTTGCAGAAAACTTCAATCTCGTCTACCAAAAGATGCATGTGCATGCTTAAAACGCGTTTTCGCACGAATCCGTGCGCGGGTGCTAGAAAGAGCAGCATCGGCATGCTTAGCACGTTGTTTGGTAGAAATCCACGTGCGCGTTCTGCGAAAAGCACCATTTGCATGCACATCTTGTGGTTTTGCAGAAAACTTCAATCTCGTCTACCAAAAGATGCATGTGCATGCTTAAAACGCGTTTTCGCACAAATCCGTGCGCGGGTGCTAAAAAGAGCAGCATCGGCATGCTTAGCACGTTGTTTGATAGAAATCCACGTGGGCGTTCTGCGAAAAGCACCATTTGCATGCACATCTTGTGGTTTTGCAGAAAACTTCAATCTCGTCTACCAAAAGATGCATGTGCATGCTTAAAACGCGTTTTCGCACGAATCCGTGCGCGGGTGCTAAAAAGAGCAGCATCGGCATGCTTAGCACGTCGTTTGGTAGAAATCCACGTGCGCGTTCTGCCAAGAGCACCATTTGCATGCACATCTTGTGGTTTTGCAGAAAACTTCATCCGCGTCTACCAAAAGATGCATGTGCATGCTTAAAACGCGTTTTCGCACGAATCCGTGCGCGGGTGCTAAAAAGAGCAGCATCGGCATGCTTAGCACGTTGTTTGGTAGAAATCCACGTGCGCGTTCTGCGAAAAGCACCATTTGCATGCACATATTGTGGTTTTGCAGAAAACTTCATCCGCGTCTACCAAAAGATGCATGTGCATGCTTAAAACGCGTTTTCGCACGAATCCGTGCGCGGGTGCTAAAAAGAGCAGCATCGGCATGCTTAGCACGTTGTTTGGTAGAAATCCACGTGCGCGTTCTGCGAAAAGCACCATTTGCATGCACATCTTGTGGTTTTGCAGAAAACTTCAATCTCGTCTACCAAAAGATGCATGTGCATGCTTAAAACGCGTTTTCGCACGAATCCGTGAGCGGGTGCTAAAAAGAGCAGCATCGGCATGCTTAGCACGTTGTTTGGTAGAAATCCACGTGCGCGTTCTGCGAAAAGCACCATTTGCATGCACATCTTGTGGTTTTGCAGAAAACTTCAATCTCGTCTACCAAAAGATGCATGTGCATGCTTAAAACGCGTTTTCGCACGAATCCGTGCGCGGGTGCTAAAAAGAGCAGCATCGGCATGCTTAGCACGTTGTTTGGTAGAAATCCACGTGCGCGTTCTGCGAAAAGCACCATTTGCATGCACATCTTGTGGTTTTGCAGAAAACTTCAATCTCGTCTACCAAAAGATGCATGTGCATGCTTAAAACGCGTTTTCGCACGAATCCGTGCGCGGGTGCTAGAAAGAGCAGCATCGGCATGCTTAGCACGTTGTTTGGTAGAAATCCACGTGCGCGTTCTGCGAAAAGCACCATTTGCATGCACATCTTGTGGTTTTGCAGAAAACTTCAATCTCGTCTACCAAAAGATGCATGTGCATGCTTAAAACGCGTTTTCGCACAAATCCGTGCGCGGGTGCTAAAAAGAGCAGCATCGGCATGCTTAGCACGTTGTTTGGTAGAAATCCACGTGGGCGTTCTGCGAAAAGCACCATTTGCATGCACATCTTGTGGTTTTGCAGAAAACTTCAATCTCGTCTACCAAAAGATGCATGTGCATGCTTAAAACGCGTTTTCGCACGAATCCGTGCGCGGGTGCTAAAAAGAGCAGCATCGGCATGCTTAGCACGTCGTTTGGTAGAAATCCACGTGCGCGTTCTGCGAAAAGCACCATTTGCATGCACATATTGTGGTTTTGCAGAAAACTTCATCCGCGTCTACCAAAAGATGCATGTGCATGCTTAAAACGCATTTTCGCACAAATCCGTGCGCGGGTGCTAAAAAGAGCAGCATCGGCAAGCTTAGCACGTCGTTTGGTAGAAATCCACGTGCGCGTTCTGCAAAAAGCACCATTTGCATGCACATCTTGTGGTTTTGCAGAAAACTTCATCCGCGTCTACCAAAAGATGCATGTGCATGCTTAAAACGCGTTTTCGCACAAATGCGTGCGCGGGTGCTAAAAAGAGCAGCATCGGCATGCTTAGCACGTCGTTTGGTAGAAATCCACGTGCGCGTTCTGCCAAAAGCACCATTTGCATGCACATCTTGTGGTTTTGCAGAAAACTTCATCCGCGTCTACCAAAAGATGCATGTGCATGCTTAAAACGCGTTTTCGCACAAATCCGTGCGCGGGTGCTAAAAAGAGCAGCATCGGCATGCTTAGCACGTCGTTTGGTAGAAATCCACGTGCGCGTTCTGCCAAAAGCACTATTTGCATGCACATCTTGTGGTTTTGCAGAAAACTTCATCCGCGTCTACCAAAAGATGCATGTGCATGCTTAAAACGCGTTTTCGCACGAATCCGTGCGCGGGTGCTAAAAAGAGCAGCATCGGCATGCTTAGCACGTTGTTTGGTAGAAATCCACGTGGGCGTTCTGCGAAAAGCACCATTTGCATGCACATCTTGTGGTTTTGCAGAAAACTTCAATCTCGTCTACCAAAAGATGCATGTGCATGCTTAAAACGCGTTTTCGCACGAATCCGTGCGCGGGTGCTAAAAAGAGCAGCATCGGCATGCTTAGCACGTCGTTTGGTAGAAATCCACGTGCGCGTTCTGCCAAGAGCACCATTTGCATGCACATCTTGTGGTTTTGCAGAAAACTTCATCCGCGTCTACCAAAAGATGCATGTGCATGCTTAAAACGCGTTTTCGCACGAATCCGTGCGCGGGTGCTAAAAAGAGCAGCATCGGCATGCTTAGCACGTCGTTTGGTAGAAATCCACGTGCGCGTTCTGCCAAAAGCACCATTTGCATGCACATCTTGTGGTTTTGCAGAAAACTTCAATCTCGTCTACCAAAAGATGCATGTGCATGCTTAAAACGCGTTTTCGCACGAATCCGTGCGCGGGTGCTAAAAGGAGCAGCATCGGCATGCTTAGCACGTTGTTTGGTAGAAATCCACGTGCGCCTTCTGCGAAAAGCACCATTTGCATGCACATCTTGTGGTTTTGCAGAAAACTTCAATCTCGTCTACCAAAAGATGCATGTGCATGCTTAAAACGCGTTTTCGCACGAATCCGTGCGCGGGTGCTAAAAAGAGCAGCATCGGCATGCTTAGCACGTTGTTTGGTAGAAATCCACGTGCGCGTTCTGCGAAAAGCACCATTTGCATGCACATCTTGTGGTTTTGCAGAAAACTTCAATCTCGTCTACCAAAAGATGCATGTGCATGCTTAAAACGCGTTTTCGCACAAATCCGTGCGCGGGTGCTAAAAAGAGCAGCATCGGCATGCTTAGCACGTTGTTTGGTAGAAATCCACGTGGGCGTTCTGCGAAAAGCACCATTTGCATGCACATCTTGTGGTTTTGCAGAAAACTTCAATCTCGTCTACCAAAAGATGCATGTGCATGCTTAAAACGCGTTATCGCACGAATCCGTGCGCGGGTGCTAAAAAGAGCAGCATCGGCATGCTTAGTACGTCGTTTGGTAGAAATCCACGTGCGCGTTCTGCGAAAAGCACCATTTGCATGCAGATCTTGTGGTTTTGCAGAAAACTTCAATCTCGTCTACCAAAAGATGCATGTGCATGCTTAAAACGCGTTTTCGCACAAATCCGTGCGCGGGTGCTAAAAAGAGCAGCATCGGCATGCTTAGCACGTCGTTTGGTAGAAATCCACGTGGGCGTTCTGCGAAAAGCACCATTTGCATGCACATCTTGTGGTTTTGCAGAAAACTTCAATCTCGTCTACCAAAAGATGCATGTGCATGCTTAAAACGCGTTTTCGCACGAATCCGTGCGCGGGTGCTAAAAAGAGCAGCATCGGCATGCTTAGCACGTCGTTTGGTAGAAATCCACGTGCGCGTTCTGCCAAGAGCACCATTTGCATGCACATCTTGTGGTTTTGCAGAAAACTTCATCCGCGTCTACCAAAAGATGCATGTGCATGCTTAAAACGCGTTTTCGCACGAATCCGTGCGCGGGTGCTAAAAAGAGCAGCATCGGCATGCTTAGCACGTTGTTTGGTAGAAATCCACGTGGGCGTTCTGCGAAAAGCACCATTTGCATGCACATCTTGTGGTTTTGCAGAAAACTTCAATCTCGTCTACCAAAAGATGCATGTGCATGCTTAAAACGCGTTTTCGCACGAATCCGTGCGCGGGTGCTAAAAAGAGCAGCATCGGCATGCTTAGCACGTCGTTTGGTAGAAATCCACGTGCGCGTTCTGCCAAGAGCACCATTTGCATGCACATCTTGTGGTTTTGCAGAAAACTTCATCCGCGTCTACCAAAAGATGCATGTGCATGCTTAAAACGCGTTTTCGCACGAATCCGTGCGCGGGTGCTAAAAAGAGCAGCATCGGCATGCTTAGCACGTCGTTTGGTAGAAATCCACGTGCGCGTTCTGCCAAAAGCACCATTTGCATGCACATCTTGTGGTTTTGCAGAAAACTTCAATCTCGTCTACCAAAAGATGCATGTGCATGCTTAAAACGCGTTTTCGCACGAATCCGTGCGCGGGTGCTAAAAGGAGCAGCATCGGCATGCTTAGCACGTTGTTTGGTAGAAATCCACGTGCGCCTTCTGCGAAAAGCACCATTTGCATGCACATCTTGTGGTTTTGCAGAAAACTTCAATCTCGTCTACCAAAAGATGCATGTGCATGCTTAAAACGCGTTTTCGCACGAATCCGTGCGCGGGTGCTAAAAAGAGCAGCATCGGCATGCTTAGCACGTTGTTTGGTAGAAATCCACGTGCGCGTTCTGCGAAAAGCACCATTTGCATGCACATCTTGTGGTTTTGCAGAAAACTTCAATCTCGTCTACCAAAAGATGCATGTGCATGCTTAAAACGCGTTTTCGCACAAATCCGTGCGCGGGTGCTAAAAAGAGCAGCATCGGCATGCTTAGCACGTTGTTTGGTAGAAATCCACGTGGGCGTTCTGCGAAAAGCACCATTTGCATGCACATCTTGTGGTTTTGCAGAAAACTTCAATCTCGTCTACCAAAAGATGCATGTGCATGCTTAAAACGCGTTATCGCACGAATCCGTGCGCGGGTGCTAAAAAGAGCAGCATCGGCATGCTTAGTACGTCGTTTGGTAGAAATCCACGTGCGCGTTCTGCGAAAAGCACCATTTGCATGCAGATCTTGTGGTTTTGCAGAAAACTTCAATCTCGTCTACCAAAAGATGCATGTGCATGCTTAAAACGCGTTTTCGCACAAATCCGTGCGCGGGTGCTAAAAAGAGCAGCATCGGCATGCTTAGCACGTCGTTTGGTAGAAATCCACGTGCGCGTTCTGCCAAAAGCACCATTTGCATGCACATCTTGTGGTTTTGCAGAAAACTCCGCGTCTACCAAAAGATGCATGTGCATGCTTAAAACGCGTTTTCGCACGAATCCGTGCGCGGGTGCTAAAAAGAGCAGCATCGGCATGCTTAGCACGTTGTTTGGTAGAAATACACGTGTGCGTTTTGCGAAAAGCACCATTTGCATGCACATATTGTGGTTTTGCAGAAAACTTCAATCTCGTCTACCAAAAGATGCATGTGCAAGCTTAAAACGCGTTTTCGCACGAATCCGTGCGCGGGTGCTAAAAAGAGCAGCATCGGCATGCTGAGCACGTTGTTTGGTAGAAATCCACGTGCGCGTTCTGCGAAAAGCACCATTTGCATGCACATCTTGTGGTTTTGCAGAAAACTTCAATCTCGTCTACCAAAAGATGCATGTGCATGCTTAAAACGCGTTTTCGCAGGAATCCGTGCGCGGGTGCTAAAAAGAGCAGCATCGGCATGCTTAGCACGTTGTTTGGTAGAAATCCACGTGCGCGTTCTGCGAAAAGCACCATTTGCATGCACATCTTGTGGTTTTGCAGAAAACTTCAATCTCGTCTACCAAAAGATGCATGTGCATGCTTAAAACGCGTTTTCGCACGAATCCGTGCGCGGGTGCTAAAAAGAGCAGCATCGGCATGCTTAGCACGTTGTTTGGTAGAAATCCACGTGCGCGTTCTGCGAAAAGCACCATTTGCATGCACATCTTGTGGTTTTGCAGAAAACTTCAATCTCGTCTACCAAAAGATGCATGTGCATGCTTAAAACGCGTTTTCGCACAAATCCGTGCGCGGGTGCTAAAAAGAGCAGCATCGGCATGCTTAGCACGTCGTTTGGTAGAAATCCACGTGCGCCTCTGCCAAGAGCACCATTTGCATGCACATCTTGTGGTTTTGCAGAAAACTTCATCCGCGTCTACCAAAAGATGCATGTGCATACTTAAAACGCGTTTTCGCACGAATCCGTGCGCGGGTGCTAAAAAGAGCAGCATCGGCATGCTTAGCACGTCGTTTGGTAGAAATCCACGTGCGCGTTCTGCCAAAACCACCATTTGCATGCACATCTTGTGGTTTTGCAGAAAACTCCGCGTCTACCAAAAGATGCATGTGCATGCTTAAAACGCGTTTTCGCACGAATCCGTGCGCGGGTGCTGAAAAGAGCAGCATCGGCATGCTTAGCACGTTGTTTGGTAGAAATCCACGTGCGCGTTCTGCGAAAAGCACCATTTGCATGCACATCTTGTGGTTTTGCAGAAAACTTCAATCTCGTCTACCAAAAGATGCATGTGCATGCTTAAAACGCGTTTTCGCACGAATCCGTGCGCGGGTGCTAAAAAGAGCAGCATCGGCATGCTTAGCATGTTGTTTGGTAGAAATCCACGTGCGCGTTCTGCGAAAAGCACCATTTGCATGCACATCTTGTGGTTTTGCAGAAAACTTCAATCTCGTCTACCAAAAGATGCATGTGCATGCTTAAAACGCGTTTTCGCACGAATCCGTGCGCGGGTGCTAAAAAGAGCAGCATCGGCATGCTTAGCACGTTGTTTGGTAGAAATCCACGTGCGCGTTCTGCGAAAAGCACCATTTGCATGCACATCTTGTGGTTTTGCAGAAAACTTCAATCTCGTCTACCAAAAGATGCATGTGCATGCTTAAAACGCGTTTTCGCACGAATCCGTGCGCGGGTGCTAAAAAGAGCAGCATCGGCATGCTTAGCACGTTGTTTGGTAGAAATCCACGTGCGCGTTCTGCGAAAAGCACCATTTGCATGCACATCTTGTGGTTTTGCAGAAAACTTCAATCTCGTCTACCAAAAGATGCATGTGCATGCTTAAAACGCGTTTTCGCACAAATCCGTGCGCGGGTGCTAAAAAGAGCAGCATCGGCATGCTTAGCACGTCGTTTGGTAGAAATCCACGTGCGCGTTCTGCCAAGAGCACCATTTGCATGCACATCTTGTGGTTTTGCAGAAAACTTCATCCGTGTCTACCAAAAGATGCATGTGCATGCTTAAAACGCGTTTTCGCACGAATCCGTGCGCGGGTGCTAAAAAGAGCAGCATCGGCATGCTTAGCACGTCGTTTGGTAGAAATCCATGTGCGCGTTCTGCCAAAAGCACCATTTGCATGCACATCTTGTGGTTTTGCAGAAAACTTCAATCTCGTCTACCAAAAGATGCATGTGCATGCTTAAAACGCGTTTTCGCACGAATCCGTGCGCGGGTGCTAAAAAGAGCAGCATCGGCATGCTGAGCACGTTGTTTGGTAGAAATCCACGTGCGCGTTCTGCGAAAAGCACCATTTGCATGCACATCTTGTGGTTTTGCAGAAAACTTCAATCTCGTCTACCAAAAGATGCATGTGCATGCTTAAAACGCGTTTTCGCACAAATCCGTGCGCGGGTGCTAAAAAGAGCAGCATCGGCATGCTTAGCACGTTGTTTGGTAGAAATCCACGTGGGCGTTCTGCGAAAAGCACCATTTGCATGCACATCTTGTGGTTTTGCAGAAAACTTCAATCTCGTCTACCAAAAGATGCATGTGCATGCTTAAAACGCGTTTTCGCACGAATCCGTGCGCGGGTGCTAAAAAGAGCAGCATCGGCATGCTTAGCACGCCGTTTGGTAGAAATCCACGTGCGCGTTCTGCCAAGAGCACCATTTGCATGCACATCTTGTGGTTTTGCAGAAAACTTCATCCGCGTCTACCAAAAGATGCATGTGCATGCTTAAAACGCGTTTTCGCACGAATCCGTGCGCGGGTGCTAAAAAGAGCAGCATCGGCATGCTTAGCACGTCGTTTGGTAGAAATCCACGTGCGCGTTCTGCCAAAAGCACCATTTGCATGCACATGTTGTGGTTTTGCAGAAAACTTCAATCTCGTCTACCAAAAGATGCATGTGCATGCTTAAAACGCGTTTTCGCACG
This sequence comes from Dermacentor andersoni, assembly GCF_023375885.2. NCBI lineage: Eukaryota > Metazoa > Arthropoda > Arachnida > Ixodida > Ixodidae > Dermacentor > Dermacentor andersoni. The sequence goes on along the minus strand of NW_027314837.1, from coordinate 10,850 downwards.
AATCCGTGCGCGGGTGCTAAAAGGAGCAGCATCGGCATGCTTAGCACGTTGTTTGGTAGAAATCCACGTGCGCGTTCTGCGAAAAGCACCATTTGCATGCACATCTTGTGGTTTTGCAGAAAACTTCAATCTCGTCTACCAAAAGATGCATGTGCATGCTTAAAACGCGTTTTCGCACGAATCCGTGCGCGGGTGCTAAAAAGAGGAGCATCGGCATGCTTAGCACGTTGTTTGGTAGAAATCCACGTGCGCGTTCTGCGAAAAGCACCATTTGCATGCACATCTTGTGGTTTTGCAGAAAACTTCAATCTCGTCTACCAAAAGATGCATGTGCATGCTTAAAACGCGTTTTCGCACAAATCCGTGCGCGGGTGCTAAAAAGAGCAGCATCGGCATGCTTAGCACGTTGTTTGGTAGAAATCCACGTGGGCGTTCTGCGAAAAGCACCATTTGCATGCACATCTTGTGGTTTTGCAGAAAACTTCAATCTCGTCTACCAAAAGATGCATGTGCATGCTTAAAACGCGTTTTCGCACGAATCCGTGCGCGGGTGCTAAAAAGAGCAGCATCGGCATGCTTAGCACGTCGTTTGGTAGAAATCCACGTGCGCGTTCTGCGAAAAGCACCATTTGCATGCACATCTTGTGGTTTTGCAGAAAACTTCAATCTCGTCTACCAAAAGATGCATGTGCATGCTTAAAACGCGTTTTCGCACAAATCCGTGCGCGGGTGCTAAAAAGAGCATCATCGGCATGCTTAGCACGTCGTTTGGTAGAAATCCACGTGCGCGTTCTGCCAAGAGCACCATTTGCATGCACATCTTGTGGTTTTGCAGAAAACTTCATCCGCGTCTACCAAAAGATGCATGTGCATGCTTCAAACGCGTTTTCGCACGAATCCGTGCGCGGTTGCTAAAAAGAGCAGCATCGGCATGCTTAGCACGTCGTTTGGTAGACATCCACGTGCGCGTTCTGCGAAAAGCACCATTTGCATGCACATCTTGTGGTTTTGCAGAAAACTTCATCCGCGTCTACCAAAAGATGCATGTGCATGCTTAAAACGCGTTTTCGCACGAATCCGTGCGCGGGTGGTAAAAAGAGCAGCATCGGCATGCTTAGCACGTTGTTTGGTAGAAATCCACGTGCGCGTTCTGCGAAAAGCACCATTTGCATGCACATCTTGTGGTTTTACAGAAAACTCGTCTACCAAAAGATGCATGTGCATGCTTAAAACGCGTTTTCGCACAAATGCGTGCGCGGGTGCTAAAAAGAGCAGCATCGGCATTCTTAGCACGTCGTTTGGTAGAAATCCACGTGCGCGTTCTGCAAAAAGCACCATTTGCATGCACATCTTGTGGTTTTGCAGAAAACTTCATCCGCGTCTACCAAAAGATGCATGTGCATGCTTAAAACGCATTTTCGCACAAATGCGTGCGCGGGTGCTAAAAAGAGCAGCATCGGCATGCTTAGCACGTCGTTTGGTAGAAATCCACGTGCGCGTTCTGCAAAAAGCACCATTTGCATGCACATCTTGTGGTTTTGCAGAAAACTTCATCCGCGTCTACCAAAAGATGCATGTGCATGTTTAAAACGCGTTTTCGCACAAATGCGTGCGCGGGTGCTAAAAAGAGCAGCATCGGCATTCTTAGCACGTCGTTTGGTAGAAATCCACGTGCGCGTTCTGCAAAAAGCACCATTTGCATGCACATCTTGTGGTTTTGCAGAAAACTTCATCCGCGTCTACCAAAAGATGCATGTGCATGCTTAAAACGCGTTTTCGCACAAATGCGTGCGCGGGTGCTAAAAAGAGCAGCATCGGCATGCTTAGCACGTCGTTTGGTAGAAATCCACGTGCGCGTTCTGCCAAAAGCACCATTTGCATGCACATCTTGTGGTTTTGCAGAAAACTTCATCCGCGTCTACCAAAAGATGCATGTGGATGCTTAAAACGCATTTTCGCACAAATCCGTGCGCGGGTGCTAAAAAGAGCAGCATCGGCAAGCTTAGCACGTCGTTTGGTAGAAATCCACGTGCGCGTTCTGCAAAAAGCACCATTTGCATGCACATCTTGTGGTTTTGCAGAAAACTTCATCCGCGTCTACCAAAAGATGCATGTGCATGCTTAAAACGCGTTTTCGCACAAATGCGTGCGCGGGTGCTAAAAAGAGCAGCATCGGCATGCTTAGCACGTCGTTTGGTAGAAATCCACGTGCGCGTTCTGCCAAAAGCACCATTTGCATGCACATCTTGTGGTTTTGCAGAAAACTTCATCCGCGTCTACCAAAAGATGCATGTGCATGCTTAAAACGCGTTTTCGCACAAATCCGTGCGCGGGTGCTAAAAAGAGCAGCATCGGCATGCTTAGCACGTCGTTTGGTAGAAATCCACGTGCGCGTTCTGCAAAAAGCACCATTTGCATGCACATCTTGTGGTTTTGCAGAAAACTTCATCCGCGTCTACCAAAAGATGCATGTGCATGCTTAAAACGCGTTTTCGCACAAATGCGTGCGCGGGTGCTAAAAAGAGCAGCATCGGCATTCTTAGCACGTCGTTTGGTAGAAATCCACGTGCGCGTTCTGCAAAAAGCACCATTTGCATGCACATGTTGTGGTTTTGCAGAAAACTTCATCCGGTTTCTACCAAAAGATGCATGTGCATGCTTAAAACGCGTTTTCGCACAAATGCGTGCGCGGGTGCTAAAAAGAGCAGCATCGGCATGCTTAGCACGTCGTTTGGTAGAAATCCACGTGCGCGTTCTGCCAAAAGCACCATTTGCATGCACATCTTGTGGTTTTGCAGAAAACTTCATCCGCGTCTACCAAAAGATGCATGTGCATGCTTAAAACGCGTTTTCGCACAAATCCGTGCGCGGGTGCTAAAAAGAGCAGCATCGGCATGCTTAGCACGTCGTTTGGTAGAAATCCACGTGCGCGTTCTGCCAAGAGCACCATTTGCATGCACATCTTGTGGTTTTGCAGAAAACTTCATCCGTGTCTACCAAAAGATGCATGTGCATGCTTAAAACGCGTTTTCGCACGAATCCGTGCGCGGGTGCTAAAAAGAGCAGCATCGGCATGCTTAGCACGTCGTTTGGTAGAAATCCACGTGCGCGTTCTGCCAAAAGCACCATTTGCATGCACATCTTGTGGTTTTGCAGAAAACTTCAATCTCGTCTACCAAAAGATGCATGTGCATGCTTAAAACGCGTTTTCGCACGAATCCGTGCGCGGGTGCTAAAAAGAGCAGCATCGGCATGCTGAGCACGTTGTTTGGTAGAAATCCACGTGCGCGTTCTGCGAAAAGCACCATTTGCATGCACATCTTGTGGTTTTGCAGAAAACTTCAATCTCGTCTACCAAAAGATGCATGTGCATGCTTAAAACGCGTTTTCGCACAAATCCGTGCGCGGGTGCTAAAAAGAGCAGCATCGGCATGCTGAGCACGTTGTTTGGTAGAAATCCACGTGCGCGTTCTGCGAAAAGCACCATTTGCATGCACATCTTGTGGTTTTGCAGAAAACTTCAATCTCGTCTACCAAAAGATGCATGTGCATGCTTAAAACGCGTTTTCGCACAAATCCGTGCGCGGGTGCTAAAAAGAGCAGCATCGGCATGCTTAGCACGTTGTTTGGTAGAAATCCACGTGGGCGTTCTGCGAAAAGCACCATTTGCATGCACATCTTGTGGTTTTGCAGAAAACTTCAATCTCGTCTACCAAAAGATGCATGTGCATGCTTAAAACGCGTTTTCGCACGAATCCGTGCGCGGGTGCTAAAAAGAGCAGCATCGGCATGCTTAGCACGCCGTTTGGTAGAAATCCACGTGCGCGTTCTGCCAAGAGCACCATTTGCATGCACATCTTGTGGTTTTGCAGAAAACTTCATCCGCGTCTACCAAAAGATGCATGTGCATGCTTAAAACGCGTTTTCGCACGAATCCGTGCGCGGGTGCTAAAAAGAGCAGCATCGGCATGCTTAGCACGTCGTTTGGTAGAAATCCACGTGCGCGTTCTGCCAAAAGCACCATTTGCATGCACATGTTGTGGTTTTGCAGAAAACTTCAATCTCGTCTACCAAAAGATGCATGTGCATGCTTAAAACGCGTTTTCGCACGAATCCGTGCGCGGGTGCTAAAAGGAGCAGCATCGGCATGCTTAGCACGTTGTTTGGTAGAAATCCACGTGCGCGTTCTGCGAAAAGCACCATTTGCATGCACATCTTGTGGTTTTGCAGAAAACTTCAATCTCGTCTACCAAAAGATGCATGTGCATGCTTAAAACGCGTTTTCGCACGAATCCGTGCGCGGGTGCTAAAAAGAGCAGCATCGGCATGCTTAGCACGTTGTTTGGTAGAAATCCACGTGCGCGTTCTGCGAAAAGCACCATTTGCATGCACATCTTGTGGTTTTGCAGAAAACTTCAATCTCGTCTACCAAAAGATGCATGTGCATGCTTAAAACGCGTTTTCGCACAAATCCGTGCGCGGGTGCTAAAAAGAGCAGCATCGGCATGCTTAGCACGTTGTTTGGTAGAAATCCACGTGGGCGTTCTGCGAAAAGCACCATTTGCATGCACATCTTGTGGTTTTGCAGAAAACTTCAATCTCGTCTACCAAAAGATGCATGTGCATGCTTAAAACGCGTTTTCGCACGAATCCGTGCGCGGGTGCTAAAAAGAGCAGCATCGGCATGCTTAGCACGTCGTTTGGTAGAAATCCACGTGCGCGTTCTGCGAAAAGCACCATTTGCATGCACATCTTGTGGTTTTGCAGAAAACTTCAATCTCGTCTACCAAAAGATGCATGTGCATGCTTAAAACGCGTTTTCGCACAAATCCGTGCGCGGGTGCTAAAAAGAGCATCATCGGCATGCTTAGCACGTCGTTTGGTAGAAATCCACGTGCGCGTTCTGCCAAGAGCACCATTTGCATGCACATCTTGTGGTTTTGCAGAAAACTTCATCCGCGTCTACCAAAAGATGCATGTGCATGCTTCAAACGCGTTTTCGCACGAATCCGTGCGCGGTTGCTAAAAAGAGCAGCATCGGCATGCTTAGCACGTCGTTTGGTAGAAATCCACGTGCGCGTTCTGCGAAAAGCACCATTTGCATGCACATCTTGTGGTTTTGCAGAAAACTTCATCCGCGTCTACCAAAAGATGCATGTGCATGCTTAAAACGCGTTTTCGCACGAATCCGTGCGCGGGTGGTAAAAAGAGCAGCATCGGCAAGCTTAGCACGTCGTTTGGTAGAAATCCACGTGCGCGTTCTGCGAAAAGCACCATTTGCATGCACATCTTGTGGTTTTACAGAAAACTCGTCTACCAAAAGATGCATGTGCATGCTTAAAACGCGTTTTCGCACAAATGCGTGCGCGGGTGCTAAAAAGAGCAGCATCGGCATTCTTAGCACGTCGTTTGGTAGAAATCCACGTGCGCGTTCTGCAAAAAGCACCATTTGCATGCACATCTTGTGGTTTTGCAGAAAACTTCATCCGCGTCTACCAAAAGATGCATGTGCATGCTTAAAACGCGTTTTCGCACAAATGCGTGCGCGGGTGCTAAAAAGAGCAGCATCGGCATGCTTAGCACGTCGTTTGGTAGAAATCCACGTGCGCGTTCTGCAAAAAGCACCATTTGCATGCACATCTTGTGGTTTTGCAGAAAACTTCATCCGCGTCTACCAAAAGATGCATGTGCATGTTTAAAACGCGTTTTCGCACAAATGCGTGCGCGGGTGCTAAAAAGAGCAGCATCGGCATGCTTAGCACGTCGTTTGGTAGAAATCCACGTGCGCGTTCTGCAAAAAGCACCATTTGCATGCACATCTTGTGGTTTTGCAGAAAACTTCATCCGCGTCTACCAAAAGATGCATGTGCATGCTTAAAACGCGTTTTCGCACAAATGCGTGCGCGGGTGCTAAAAAGAGCAGCATCGGCATGCTTAGCACGTCGTTTGGTAGAAATCCACGTGCGCGTTCTGCCAAAAGCACCATTTGCATGCACATCTTGTGGTTTTGCAGAAAACTTCATCCGCGTCTACCAAAAGATGCATGTGGATGCTTAAAACGCATTTTCGCACAAATCCGTGCGCGGGTGCTAAAAAGAGCAGCATCGGCAAGCTTAGCACGTCGTTTGGTAGAAATCCACGTGCGCGTTCTGCAAAAAGCACCATTTGCATGCACATCTTGTGGTTTTGCAGAAAACTTCATCCGCGTCTACCAAAAGATGCATGTGCATGCTTAAAACGCGTTTTCGCACAAATGCGTGCGCGGGTGCTAAAAAGAGCAGCATCGGCATGCTTAGCACGTCGTTTGGTAGAAATCCACGTGCGCGTTCTGCCAAAAGCACCATTTGCATGCACATCTTGTGGTTTTGCAGAAAACTTCATCCGCGTCTACCAAAAGATGCATGTGCATGCTTAAAACGCGTTTTCGCACAAATCCGTGCGCGGGTGCTAAAAAGAGCAGCATCGGCATGCTTAGCACGTCGTTTGGTAGAAATCCACGTGCGCGTTCTGCAAAAAGCACCATTTGCATGCACATCTTGTGGTTTTGCAGAAAACTTCATCCGCGTCTACCAAAAGATGCATGTGCATGCTTAAAACGCGTTTTCGCACAAATGCGTGCGCGGGTGCTAAAAAGAGCAGCATCGGCATTCTTAGCACGTCGTTTGGTAGAAATCCACGTGCGCGTTCTGCAAAAAGCACCATTTGCATGCACATGTTGTGGTTTTGCAGAAAACTTCATCCGGTTTCTACCAAAAGATGCATGTGCATGGTTAAAACGCGTTTTCGCACAAATGCGTGCGCGGGTGCTAAAAAGAGCAGCATCGGCATGCTTAGCACGTCGTTTGGTAGAAATCCACGTGCGCGTTCTGCCAAAAGCACCATTTGCATGCACATCTTGTGGTTTTGCAGAAAACTTCATCCGCGTCTACCAAAAGATGCATGTGCATGCTTAAAACGCGTTTTCGCACAAATCCGTGCGCGGGTGCTAAAAAGAGCAGCATCGGCATGCTTAGCACGTCGTTTGGTAGAAATCCACGTGCGCGTTCTGAAAAAAGCACCATTTGCATGCACATCTTGTGGTTTTGCAGAAAACTTCATCCGCGTCTACCAAAAGATGCATGTGCATGCTTAAAACGCGTTTTCGCACAAATGCGTGCGCGGGTGCTAAAAATAGCAGCATCGGCATGCCTAGCACGTCGTTTGGTAGAAATCCACGTGCGCGTTCTGCAAAAAGCACCATTTGCATGCACATCTTGTGGTTTTGCAGAAAACTTCATCCGCGTCTACCAAAAGATGCATGTGCATGCTTAAAACGCGTTTTCGCACAAATGCGTGCGCGGGTGCTAAAAAGAGCAGCATCGGCATGCTTAGCACGTCGTTTGGTAGAAATCCACGTGCGCGTTCTGCCAAAAGCACCATTTGCATGCACATCTTGTGGTTTTGCAGAAAACTTCATCCGCGTCTACCAAAAGATGCATGTGCATGCTTAAAACGCATTTTCGCACGAATCCGTGCGCGGGTGCTAAAAAGAGCAGCATCGGCATGCTTAGCACGTCGTTTGGTAGAAATCCACGTGCGCGTTCTGCGAAAAGCACCATTTGCATGCACATCTTGTGGTTTTGCAGAAAACTTCAATCGCGTCTACCAAAAGATGCATGTGCATGCTTAAAACGCGTTTTCACACAAATCCGTGTGCGGGTGCTAAAAAGAGCAGCATCGGCATGCTTAGCACGTCGTTTGGTAGAAATCCACGTGCGCGTTCTGCCAAAAGCACGATTTGCATGCACATCTTGTGGTTTTGCAGAAAACTTCATCCGCGTCTACCAAAAGATGCATGTGCATGCTTAAAACGCGTTTTCGCACGAATCCGTGCGCGGGTGCTAAAAAGAGCAGCATCGGCATGCTTAGCACGTTGTTTGGTAGAAATCCACTTGGGCGTTCTGCGAAAAGCACCATTTGCATTTGCATGCACATCTTGTGGTTTTGCAGAAAACTTCAATCTCGTCTACCAAAAGATGCATGTGCATGCTTAAAACGCGTTTTCGCACAAATCCGTGCGCGGGTGCTAAAAAGAGCAGCATCGGCATGCTTAGCACGTTGTTTGGTAGAAATCCACGTGGGCGTTCTGCGAAAAGCACCATTTGCATGCATATCTTGTGGTTTTGCAGAAAACTTCAATCTCGTCTACCAAAAGATGCATGTGCATGCTTAAAACGCGTTTTCGCACGAATCCGTGCGTGGGTGCTAAAAAGAGCAGCATCGGCATGCTTAGCACGTCGTTTGGTAGAAATCCACGTGCGCGTTCTGCCAAGAGCACCATTTGCATGCACATCTTGTGGTTTTGCAGAAAACTTCATCCGCGTCTACCAAAAGATGCATGTGCATGCTTAAAACGCGTTTTCGCACGAATCCGTGCGCAGGTGCTAAAAAGAGCAGCATCGGCATGCTTAGCACGTTGTTTGGTAGAAATCCACGTGCGCGTTCTGCGAAAAGCACCATTTGCATGCACATCTTGTGGTTTTGCAGAAAACTTCAATCTCGTCTACTAAAAGATGCATGTGCATGCTTAAAACGCGTTTTCGCACGAATCCGTGCGCGGGTGCTAAAAAGAGCAGCATCGGCATGCTTAGCACGTTGTTTGGTAGAAATCCACGTGCGCGTTCTGCGAAAAGCACCATTTGCATGCACATCTTGTGGTTTTGCAGAAAACTTCAATCTCGTCTACCAAAAGATGCATGTGCATGCTTAAAACGCGTTTTCGCACGAATCCGTGCGCGGGTGCTAAAAAGAGCAGCATCGGCATGCTTAGCACGTTGTTTGGTAGAAATCCACGTGCGCGTTCTGCGAAAAGCACCATTTGCATGCACATCTTGTGGTTTTGCAGAAAACTTCAATCTCGTCTACCAAAAGATGCATGTGCATGCTTAAAACGCGTTTTCGCACGAATCCGTGCGCGGGTGCTAAAAAGAGCAGCATCGGCATGCTTAGCACGTTGTTTGGTAGAAATCCACGTGCGCGTTCTGCGAAAAGCACCATTTGCATGCACATCTTGTGGTTTTGCAGAAAACTTCATCCGCGTCTACCAAAAGATGCATGTGCATGCTTAAAACGCGTTTTCGCACAAATGCGTGCGCGGGTGCTAAAAAGAGCAGCATCGGCATGCTTAGCACGTCGTTTGGTAGAAATCCACGTGCGCGTTCTGCAAAAAGCACCATTTGCATGCACATCTTGTGGTTTTGCAGAAAACTTCATCCGCGTCTACCAAAAGATGCATGTGCATGCTTAAAACGCGTTTTCGCACAAATGCGTGCGCGGGTGCTAAAAAGAGCAGCATCGGCATGCTTAGCACGTCGTTTGGTAGAAATCCACGTGCGCGTTCTGCCAAAAGCACCATTTGCATGCACATCTTGTGGTTTTGCAGAAAACTTCATCCGCGTCTACCAAAAGATGCATGTGCATGCTTAAAACGCATTTTCGCACAAATCCGTGCGCGGGTGCTAAAAAGAGCAGCATCGGCAAGCTTAGCACGTCGTTTGGTAGAAATCCACGTGCGCGTTCTGCAAAAAGCACCATTTGCATGCACATCTTGTGGTTTTGCAGAAAACTTCATCCGCGTCTACCAAAACATGCATGTGCATGCTTAAAACGCGTTTTCGCACAAATCCGTGCGCGGGTGCTAAAAAGAGCAGCATCGGCATGCTTAGCACGTCGTTTGGTAGAAATCCACGTGCGCGTTCTGCCAAAAGCACTATTTGCATGCACATCTTGTGGTTTTGCAGAAAACTTCATCCGCGTCTACCAAAAGATGCATGTGCATGCTTAAAACGCGTTTTCGCACGAATCTGTGCGCGGGTGCTAAAAAGAGCAGCATCGGCATGCTTAGCACGTTGTTTGGTAGAAATCCACGTGCGCGTTCTGCGAAAAGCACCATTTGCATGCACATCTTGTGGTTTTGCAGAAAACTTCAATCTCGTCTACCAAAAGATGCATGTGCATGCTTAAAACGCGTTTTCGCACAAATCCGTGCGCGGGTGCTAAAAAGAGCAGCATCGGCATGCTTAGCACGTCGTTTGGTAGAAATCCACGTGCGCGTTCTGCCAAGAGCACCATTTGCATGCACATCTTGTGGTTTTGCAGAAAACTTCATCCGCGTCTACCAAAAGATGCATGTGCATGCTTAAAACGCGTTTTCGCACGAATCCGTGCGCGGGTGCTAAAAAGAGCAGCATCGGCATGCTTAGCACGTCGTTTGGTAGAAATCCACGTGCGCGTTCTGCAAAAAGCACCATTTGCATGCACATCTCGTGGTTTTGCAGAAAACTTCATCCGCGTCTACCAAAAGATGCATGTGCATGCTTAAAACGCGTTTTCGCACAAATGCGTGCGCGGGTGCTAAAAAGAGCAGCATCGGCATGCTTAGCACGTCGTTTGGTAGAAATCCACGTGCGCGTTCTGCCAAAAGCACCATTTGCATGCACATCTTGTGGTTTTGCAGAAAACTTCATCCGCGTCTACCAAAAGATGCATGTGCATGCTTAAAACGCATTTTCGCACAAATCCGTGCGCGGGTGCTAAAAAGAGCAGCATCGGCAAGCTTAGCACGTCGTTTGGTAGAAATCCACGTGCGCGTTCTGCAAAAAGCACCATTTGCATGCACATCTTGTGGTTTTGCAGAAAACTTCATCCGCGTCTACCAAAAGATGCATGTGCATGCTTAAAACGCGTTTTCGCACAAATCCGTGCGCGGGTGCTAAAAAGAGCAGCATCGGCATGCTTAGCACGTCGTTTGGTAGAAATCCACGTGCGCGTTCTGCCAAAAGCACTATTTGCATGCACATCTTGTGCATGCA